>NC_048600.1:106445293-106737793 GCF_003668045.3 Cricetulus griseus
TAGGCTCCGCCTCTTAAAGCCTGGGAATTGCTAACCCTTTAACTATTGGACCTGTAGGGGGCACTCCAGACACAAACTGGAGCAAATTGCTTTCCTGCCTGTTCACCATGAGGGCTAGAGATGGTGACTATTGATACTTAAAGCAGCTCCCTCCCACAGTAGTGGGCATCTGATCGACACTCACATGAAAACTATTAGTATCATCATTAGCCCTTCATTGGGATAACCCCTGTGTGAAAACTCTTGGACCAGTGGAATCAAGCCACTATATTGGTTAGACAGGGCAAGACAAAACAGCTCTCAGGTCTATTGCTTCCTAATTGTTCTGGATACGTTATACTATTTAGTTCTGTCTCTGAAATCATGGCATGAAGACATACTTTTATTAGTAGTATTTGGAGTACTGAATGTTTTCCAGCATCAACAAATTCCCCAAACACTAGCTGAGTATCTGCAATTTAATTCAGTTATGATACTATGTACCTGGAGCTGACATCAGCACCTACAATTAAGAACTTGGTCCCATTTTTGTCTGTATTTTAGTTGCCAATCACAATTCTGTACTATCTTTATTCGTTAGGCCTGCCATCTGCTTTGCATCTTTGCAGGGAGATCAGAAGGCTCAAACACAATTCCTGAGCCTTGGAAGCTTGGGAACAGCAGGAGCACACAGGAGGCTTAAGACAGGAATCTTATGGAAGAGATAGAGTCCCCCAGGGGTGTTCAGGGACAGGCATGGTTTGCCTCCCTCTCAAATCAGTCTCTAATAGTTGTATTTTCACTTGCAAAATCCTCATTGCTTTAGAGAACAAGTAATTTGGGTTTTTTTTTTTTTTTTTTTTTTTTTTTTTTTTTTTTGCTTTTCGGGAACATCATGATAATATTCCCAGAAAACAAAATGGAAAGGAAAATTTACCCACGATCCTCCGACCCAACAAATCAAATTGCTTTTTATTTCCCAGGTTCAGCTAAAAGATACTTTAGGCAAAGACAGAAATGAGTGACGACACTTCATTTGGAGGCATTTGAACTTCCTTTACCTCATCCAGAAGACGGGGATACGGACCCACTCTGTACCTTTGTTGGTGACTGGCCAATGTTTACGGAGAAAATGTATTCCAAGCACTAACGTTATTTAATACTACATATAGCCCAGCTATATCCCCCATAGTGCATGTGTGACAAACAACTTCCCTAAGTAGAAAATAAATATAAAGAACCACTTGATCTTAGCACGAGTCCTGAGCAAGGAATTCATTGACCAGGCAATTCTTTTACATAGTCTGCTAATTCACTAGGATAGGTATGCCTGCCACCCTGCAAGGACAGTCACATGGCCACCCTGCAAGGAGACTGTTTCAGCCATCAAGGGTGGCTCTTTTCAAAATCTCTCACACTTTCTAATTCTAACATTCCTCGCCAGCTCCCTCCCAAATTCCCCCACTGTCTCACTCTCCATCAGGCCTGCCTGTTGCTGCCATTCTGCCCCAGGCCTGCACATCCCCACAGCACTACGGGGATCCAGGACTCAGGGCAAAGACGTCAGAGCCATTGGCTTCTCTCACAGGTGCCCAGGGCGATGCCATGCATGCTGTGGACACCCAGTTAACACGAGCCGACTGGCTGCAGTGGTGCCCAGCTAATGAGTGCCAGGCTTTTTAATCTGTGCTCAGAAATAGGAGGACAGATGGAGAAGAGGGCAGAGGGGGAAAAACAGCTTCACAAGGAGGCCCAGCTAGCACTGCACCAGCACGCTCGTCAAGCATAAAGGATTCTGATTTCAGAGAAGATAAAAGGGTCAGCAAGAACCCTATATGAATGGCAAGTGTGTTATAAAAAGATTTCAGTCTGGTCCTGTTTTCCTTGCATCAAAGGAAAGATGAACTGACTGGGTTTCAAAAAACTTCCCCAGTGACCCAGAAGAAAATACACACATTCGTAATTCTTTGAAATTACAAGGCATTACTTCCCTAAACTTTGTGTCTTTTCCATAGATAAATGTAGAATCACTCAATGGACAACATGCCTGCCTGGTACCAAGTGGCATGCCTGTCCTACACCACATCCCAGGCAGCAAAAGCATTCTCTATCTGTGTGTGTCCTCACGCAGAACGCATCCTGCTCATGAAGCTCTTGACTTCAGTGTTATGACTCACCCCCAGATGCAGCCTCATCCTTTAGACTTAACATTCAGTACTCAGGCTTTGCTCCAACCTTGAGCCACCCTTCTAGAGCTCAGATCTCAACATCTATGTGTGCTAAGCCAGCCTGAATACCTACATGCCCAGGTTTAACTGGTCCCTGACATAGTTTGCCAATGCTATCTATTGGATCATTCTCTCATTTGTCCCAGTCCTATGAGTGGGGACCCTTAAAAGGCTCATTGATCAAACTAAACAAATGTTGGAATTCTAACTGCATCTTTCAAATCAATCAAGTACTCTTGTCTATCTATACAGAAGGAGAAGGAACTTTATGAAGAACCTTTATTTCCTAGGTGACAATATTGAGGGGGGAAGAAGGGATGGCTATAACAATAGTTGAAACAAAGATCTGTCTTTAAGAACTAAGTAGTGTAAGCAAAGGAGAAAGGACCAAACAAAGAATAAAGGCAAATAAGTTTAAATCCCTGCTCTACCAATGACCATGAGGCCTTGGGCAAGTCACTTGCTGATCTAGGCTTCATTTTCCATTCATAAAATGAAAAGGTTGCACTACATGATCTTCAAAATGCCCTCCAGGTTTAATATACTTTGATTCTTTTATTACAAGTCTGGCTTTCTGAGATTCCATTTTCTCATTTGGAAAATAATGATAATATGTCTAGTCCAAATTTCCTCTCAGGGCCATTGTAAGTGTCAAATAAGAAAATGCATGAAAGTCCAGGGCACATTGTTAATTTGGGCTAGTGGACAGGGAATAGGAAGGCCCTGAAGCCATCATGCAACCCACTGCTGAGTGGAGTTCCTTGTGTGAGCTGTGACTGGGAAACGCACCCCTCTTCCTCATTTGTCCAATTAAAGAATATTTTCAGTGCATGAAAAGTATTTCCAGATTCATAGGAAGCCAACATTTGTCCTGATGAAAAGATACTCATTAGAAGAAAATGTGGGCTGGAGAGATAAGGATGTCGGTAAAGTGCTTGCTTTGCAAACACAAGGACTGGAGTTCAATCCATACAAGCCGTGTGTGTGTGTGTGTGTGTGTGTGTGTGTGTGTGTGTGTGTGTCTTGCACCCTTGTAATCCCAGCACTGGAAAGATGGAAACAGAAAGATCCTAGCCTGCTAGCCTAGTTGATGAGTTCCAGGACAACAAGAGATCCTGCCTCAAACAGAAAAAGAAATCACATCCAAGATTTTCACCAGATCTCCATACACACATGTATAGACATGTGTACATGTACCCACTCACCCATGAAAACACACACATGCACACATACAAGAAATGTCACATACTGTCCTAGTTTGTCTTTTGTTGCTATGGGAAAAAAAACACTAAAAGTGCTGTGGGGAGTTTATTAGTCAGGAACTCCAGGTGGGAACTTGAAGCAAAAACTATGAAGGAATGCTGCTTACTGGCTTACTTTCCCTGCTCATAAACAGCCATGGGCAGCACCTAGTACAGTGGGATTGACCCTTCCACATCAATCATCCATCAAGGCCATGAATCTCATACATACCCAGAAGTCAATAAAATGGAGGCAATTCTTCAGTTGTGGCTCCTTCTTCCCACATGCATCAAGTTGACAGCTAAGATTAGCCACATACATACCTGCAAAATTGGGATGGACCTTGATGTTGGAGAAAATTCTTGGACCAATAGAATAAAGCCATTGCATTGGTTAGACAGGGCAAGACAAAACAGCTTTCAGGTAGTGTCTATTCCTTCCTAATTGTTCTGGGTATGTTATACTATTTATTTCTCTCTTTGAAATCATGGCATGAAGGCATACTTTTATTAGTAGTATTGGGATCATTGAATGTTTTCCAGCATCAACAAATTCTCCAAATACTAGCTGAGTATCAACAGTTTAATTCAGTTATGGCATTACATGCCTGGAGCTGACATCAACGCCTACAATTAAGGACTCAATCTCATTATTGTCTGTACATTAGTTGCCAATCACAATTCTGGGCTATCCTTACTTCTAAATGATGAACTGTAAACTGAGGGCTTGTTATTCCTGCTTCAGTTGGTGACTAGCTGAACTGGCTCACAGAACTCAGAGAAACACTTATGTTATACTGACCAGCTTAGTTGTGGCAAACAACAAAGGAACACCTAGCTAAACATATATACAGGGCAAGTTATAGTGGTCCTGAGAGATTCCATGCTCCCTGTGAGGAGACCACCTAGTGAGGTGTCCATGTTCCTGTAAATAACCTCTCACCCATGAAGGCAAGACTAATGGAAGTCACTGGTTGCCAAAACAAAGTCATGACAGTAGGAAGGGAATGAATTGGAAAGAGGAAGGAGATCAGTGTAAGTGGGAAGGGGACAAAAGAAAGTAATTGGGGGTGAATGTCATCAAAATACATTATATACAAATATGAAAGTGTCATAAAAACCATTATTATGTATAATTAATAAATGGTAACAAAACATTTAAAAGTTACATATATATGTATATAAACATATTTGTGTGTATGTGTATATGTATGTATTCATATTCAAAACTAGCAATTTCAAAAGTTTTAAGAGTTATACATCAAAAACCAAGGTAAAAAACTCAAATGTATTTCCTATTATGCTAAAATTAATGTCTGTTATAGTTCAGGTCTGAGAACTCCATTCTATCCTATCTGTGTCCTTAAAAGGCTGGGAACCGCGTGTTCCTTGCCATCTGTATGTCCCAACCCACAGGATGTCAACATAGGGCAAGAGAGTCAGGGATAAGGAATGGGAACAAGAGACACAGAAAGAATGACCACAAGACAGGATTCTGATCAAGTGGCAAACTTTATTTTTCTCAGGCTAGCTTATATAGTCAGTAGAGCAGGATATGGGGAGGGGTAGAATGGGTTGTTTGTACACCAGGTGTTAGTATAGGCAGGATATTAGGAAGCCACAAAGAGAGGATGTTTGGCAGGGTAAAGAGTTTATGAGTAAGAGGTCCAGGAAGGGTTGCCTAGGTGACTGAGCCTGTGGGTGGAGGACTGGGTCAAGTTGTTTCTTTTCTTGAGCTGAGGTTCTAAGGAGCTGCTATGTAAAGGTTAATATACAACTATGTGGCCAGCCAAGAATGGCCTAGGATCTCATGCCAAGCCCTGAGATCTTTGGCTCCCAACATCTGTACACACTTAACTCCTGAAGTCACTCAAACCAGGTTGAGACACTGTGAGTGAAAGTGGCTCTTTCTCCCTCTTGGACAGGGGTAGGTCTCCTCCCTCACATTAGGAAACATGCAAGAAATGTTCCTGAGACCGACTGTGTCCCACTATGCCAGAGATACAAGAGTGAAAACAGCATGGACCTGGCCGTGCATTCATGGTGACTCAGCTTTCTAGTCAAATTTTCAGTGACAGCCTGAGTTCAAATGGTGCCTGGGTTAAGTGGTGAGTGATAGTACTATTGCACAAGTCTTGTGAGGTCAGATTCAAAAGAACAGAGGGGGAACCATCTGAGAGTTAAAAAATTTATGTTCACATACATCAATTTGCAAGTGATGGCATACATCATTTATGTAGGGGTTTTTGGTGGCATTTGTTTTATTCAAAGCCCATTTATCCTGAACTTTTACCAGTGTTGTGTGAGCCTTTCCAAGTCATCAAATCCATCTTCTCTGTAGTGGAATTTGATACACGTGCTAATGTGTGGAATGCTGAGATTCGCACTTGGAGACTAAAGTGAGGTCAGAGGAAAAGGTCTGATGGGTGTTGAAACACCCACCACTCCTGGTCTGTAGTACCATGCCACTATAGCAAATGAGATACAAAAGACTTCCTCTCCATCACTGTGTGAAATGTAGGATTCTTTTTTTCCTTGTTATCTCACTCAACAGTTAACAGTTTTGTGATCTCTGGTTGCCAAATTATAAGAGGATTTCTCCTTACAGCCAACCAAGAAATCAGGTCTACAGCAGATATCAGCTAGGTGTTGTCTTATTTAGTCTTGTCATGATAATGTCATTGGGGATGCAGTATCCCAAGGATTGAGGATTCAGTCTCACAATATTGTCTCCGTATCACATGATAGTCAGGAAACTCAAACTGTGATTGATCAATGCTACGAAGTTTCCACGACTCCCTCCCTAAACTAATTTGCTAAAACAGCTCCCAGAAATTAAAGAAATACATTTACTCAATGATGGGGTGGAGGAGGAGGTTCACATTTTTGAGACAAGGTCTCCACAGCCCAAGTTCAAACTCACTATGTAGCCTAAGTGGGCCTTGAACTCCTGACAATCCTCTACCTTCTAAATCCTAGGCATAGGCATATGCCACTAAGCCTGACTTAATGGTATACTATAAGAGCATTGATAATGGTGCAAATGAACAGCTACTTGGCACAAAGGGAGAGGGTGGGATTGGAGAAGGAGCAACTCCTGCTACCCAACTTCCCACCTTCTGTGTGTTCAGTTACCCAGCAGCTTCCCATATCCAGTTGACTGGAGGTTTATAATGAAGGCTTCACTACATAGGCATAATTTATTAACTCATTGGCTGCGGGGAATCAATGAAATCTTCAGCCCCTCTCTCCTTTTTAGAGGTTGGAGGTGCAGCTGAAATTACATGGTTTGTTGACCTAGTCACTGACCCATTTATCTTGGCTATCCAGAAGCTACAAAAAGTCACCCATTAGAACAAGAGACTCTTCTCATACCCAGGAAATCCCCGTAGATCTAGAAGTTCTGTGTCAGAAACCAGAGGTCAAAGGCTTAACATTAGGATGAAGATGCTATCATCTCCTAGCATCGTGGGAGTCAGGGCACAGACTAACCATTGCAACAAAAGATTCTCTTGGTACCTATATCACTCCAGAAATCACATGGGTTGGCGAGGGGCTCTCTGTGTCAGGGACTAAGGCTAGAGAGGAATCTGTGTATTTATTACGTGAGTAAGTTTCCAAAGATAGCAGCAAACTATGGCATCATAATTCATTTTCTCATGTCCTAGTCTACTTATAATCCTCTTGCTTGCAATTTCAAAGCTAAATATAAGCCTGATAAATAAATGCTAGCCTCATCATGACCTTGGTTAGCCCTAGGCTTTCTATTGCATGATAAAAAACAATTCCCTACCAAGTAGCAAGGATTAAGGGTGAATAATGTATAGGGAGACTTTTTATATTGGATTCAATATTTATTTATGCCAATTTAGTTCAATGGGAAGATACTATAAGCATATATACTCTTCTACAAGATAAAATAGAGGAACCATGGCTAGTTGAAACTCCCAGATTTGGACATTAATAAGTGATAGTATCATTTCAACTACATTGTTAAGCTCATGTGAGGAGCAGCCAGGGCTCAAGGCTACTTTGAACAGGAGTTAGGAAGAAAGTTTTCTTTTTCCCTTCTGAATAAATGTCACTTTCTGATCCAGAAGAAAAGAATGTACTTCATTCTTGCATGAACACTGCAAGAATCATTTTCACTGGGGTAGCTTCCTGACTCGGCTTCATTTCTTCTATTCAGAATACACTAATCATTTCCCTGATCTAGTCATCTCCATGCCCAGAGGTCTATCACTCCAGCCAAATTCCTCTGAAATGGTTCAGGGCTATAATTTGTCATGTAACTTCATCTTCTGCATCAAATCTGTAGGAAGAAGCCCTGAGTGAGGGGAGCCCTGTGGCCTATACTGAAGGGGGCGCAGAGGAGAGAAAATGATGGCCATGCTTATGCTACTTTGTATATTTATTATATTGTTATATATAGTATTTGTTATGAAACACAAAATTCTAAGTGAAATAGTTCAGAAACTGGCTCTTTCCACAAATCGTTTTAATGTCCCATTACTACAGTGAACATAGAATGAGAGAATAAGACTAAGAAGCCAGAGCCCTGATAATGCATAAATAATTTGAGAAAGGGCTCTTATATTGATAAGCTGTGTTATGGTTTTATTCTCTGAATAAGGGTTACCTAGTTAGCAGAAATCTCAAATAGAGCCCATGAATTTTCATTCCTCCTTGCTAGGTGTCTTCTTAGACCAGCACCTGAAATACTGGCACACAGATCTAGACAACAGTTTACTCCCTGAGGGTTTCCCCTGCTGGGAAACCCCTCTGCTTTCTAGCTAAGTACACTCTTGCCTGCATTTAACTCCACTTCTCCCATCAGCCCAGAACCATTTCAGAGCATTTTCCTAGCAACAGCGCTTATTGCCTTCTCAACCATGTCTCCTATGTGGGAATCATAGAGGTTTCTACTAACCTACATGTATGCACACCTGTCAAATATCTGAAGAAAGTCCACCAATGTAAGATGACCCAAAGAGCCCCAGAAGGAGGAAGTAAATTTTTGGGGGGTTGACTCAGCATGTGTAGCCCTTCTTATATGTTGGGTTTTATATACTCCTAGGAGAAAGTAGATATTATCCTCATCCCAAGGGAGGGAAGAAAGAGGATACCTAACTTATCAAAGGGTTTATATAGATTACCAATTTATAGAAGCAGAGACCTATCCAAATTTCCTCTGATTATACAATCCACTTACCCTTGTCGAGCACTGCCTTCTTGAGGCAACGATGGTAACACAGAATCTCTTGCCCTGCCTCCCAAACTCACGAAATTCCAAAAATACATTTTGTGGAGGCCTCCAGCTGATGCCAGTGCTCAAATAAGCACTAGTGTATGGTGCCCTCTCTCCTCCTCCTGATCATGCCTGAATCCAGTCCTTTAACTGGAGATGACAACAGCACTGTTCATTGTCATTCCCAGAATGGGAGAGAAAGTCATCTTGAGAAGCAGGAACTCTAAAACAGGAAAACAGCTCTTTAAGAAGTCAGCCCCACTTGATAAGTGAAGGCTTCGTGTCCCTAATAGTTAGAATCTAGCCTCTGAGTTCTTGTTCGGCTAAGTCTCAGTGACTTAGTCTTCTATTCTGAGCCCACAAACAACCGCCCAGCATGAACAAAAAGAGGAAGTCCATGGTGATCACGACAGATCTCCAGGCAGTTGGAACACTGACATCTGGAGAAACTCAGCTCTGTGTCCCATCTGGACAAATCCACCCTCTCGCCCTTTGTATTCATGGCAGGTTACTTTGTTTTGGCTAACACAGTAGCAGAGAAGCTACTCCACATGCTGTGAGATATAGTGTCGTAAGACCCATGTCCTGTACACATGTTTTTATACACGGCTCACGATTTCCCTGGCTAAGAGTTCAGAGCCTGACCCGCACACTGTGTTGGGAATAGAACAGGACTTAGTCTCACTGGGTCTCCTTGCTTTTTGTAGCAGCCTCATTCTTGCAAGTATGTTCTGCAGATCAATACCAATTCACCGTGCCTATCAACAGCACAACCCCAGTCCAAGATCACCTTCTCTTTACAAAACAAACCTTCATTCTCACAGGCAACTAATCTTGTAGTTTTTTAAGTGTCTGTTTCTGCACTGCAGCCTCTCTGCAAAGGAAAAGCATCTCACAAAAAGAAAGCAAAGCCAGATTAGTAGGTTTTGTTATTGTTGTTGTTGTTTTGGGGTTTTTTGTTTTTCGTTTTATGTGCTGGATTTCCTGATTCTCACAAGACCCCTATGAAGTTGTGTTGTCTCTGTTTTAAAAGTTCAGGTGGATGAGATGCAAAGCTTCATACTTAAGGAGAAGCTACACTAAGGCTTCGAGCAAGACCTTCTGCAGAGATTCAACCTCAAGTAAAATTCTGCAGAAGGTGTTGGTAAAGCATTTGGAAGGGGCATGAAAAGTGCTCTGTATCCAGCTAACACAATATTGGACCTGCTTATTATCCATTAAACACACGTTGTGTGCTGTTTAGTGTTTTATCAACTTGATAAAAGTTGAGGTCACCCGGAAAGAGGGAACCTCAGTTGAGAAAATTTGCTCATCAGATTGGCCTGTAGGCAAGCCTGGAGGGACCTTTATTTGGTTCATGGTGGATGTGGAAGGGGGCATCCCGCTATGAGTAGATCCATCCCTGGACCTAGGTTTGATTCCCGGCAACCACATGTCATCTCGTTAACCATCTGTATGTAACTCTAGCTGCAGGGGATCTGAAGCCTTCTTACAGCCTCCTTGGGCAATGCATATACATAGAATACGGACATACATAGAGGCAAAATATCCATACACATTAAAAATATTTTAAAAAATAAAAAGAAAGCAGACTGATCGAGCTGTGGAGAGCAAGCTGGTAAGCAGTGCTCTTCAATAGTTTCTGTTCTGGTTCCTGCCTCTGGGTTCCTGCTTGAGTTCCTTCCCTGCCTTCCCTCAATGATGAACTGTGCCATCATCACAGGCAAATGTGGTCCCTGATCTTGCCTAGCACCACTCAACAATCTCAATTCGGGAAGAGTTCCTTAGTGCTGTGATGTAGAACTCCTGCCCCTACCCAGAACCAAGTGGATCTCTGCTGTGATTTTGATCACACCTCCCAATCTTTAACTGTCCTTTTCCTGGAAGACTGCTGTATGGTAAGTACTAGAAGGTTGCCCTACACCCCCACTCTACCACCAGCACAGAAACCCAGTACCAACAACTACATGGCACAGCACTGGAGCATCCCAGGGTTTCTTTTCTTGTCTGGGGTGGGACTAGCATACGTAATGCCTCCTCTCGGGCTCAGATATCTGCAGCTGAGTAGAGCATTTTGCTTGTATGTGGACTCTTCCACCGTCTTCACTCCACCCTCCCTGAGAATGCTTCTCACTAGCTTTCTTGACATGGAGAAATCTCAGGGTTTGTACAGGGAACCCTACTGCAAACGTCTGACCTGTCTTAATTCTATAGCAGATACCCCAAAAGCACCTATATGTCATGTTTTTGCCCATTCAAAATACATCTGCTAAAGTTAAAACTCACAAGATCTTTTGTGCTTCTGCTGGTTTTGTTGACACTGAGGGTAAAGAAACTGATCTCTTAAAATATTCAGGACTGCTAAACATACAGTGTCATTGCCAGTTTCCCAGCTGTCCATCTCTGAGTTTAGGGAGAACATCCCATCTGCTAATAGGAGTCAAGAGCTTTTGCTTTTGAGCTATGGTGTTAACCTATATGTGAGCTGCACTGAAAAATCAAGGCACCGCCTGCCTGATTATTTTCACAGAGCCTTTGGTAAGGATGATGTTGGGCTTCTCAGATAATTATCTGTTTTTTGGTTTTTTTTTTAAACTCCAAGCATCCTTTCATACGCCGAGATTTCTGTTTGTGAGTTTAGCTTCAAGTCTACCGAACCATTTAATTAACTTAAGTGTTTAAACTTCTAGAGGTGTTGATTGATTCTAATCGGTATTTTCGGCTCCTCTAATTGAAGGCTTCCTCTCTTGGACTATTGTCAGTGAAGCAAGAGATATTTGTTCAAATAAAAAGCAAAATATTGTTTAGTCTCTGGCATAATCTAACACAAATTTACTTGGGTCCATAATTGCATGAACTTGGGGAAGGCCAGAATGCAGCCAATTTCTCGGCTTCCTTTGAAAATAGATAAGCAGCCCCAGGAAGAGAGCAATGCAGCAGGCCGGGAGAGCAAGCCCCTAACAATCTCTCTCTTCACTACTTGGGCTTCCAACCAAGCTACCTTCAGGTCTGGTAGTTTTCACTCTTCACCTAGAGAAAATGATTTTTCTCTTTTAACAGCATTTATCTTAGAAAGATAAAACAGCCCTCTGCCTCCCAAGTGGCTCCTTTGGGCCACACCCTTTGCATGTGAAGTTGACACATGCAAACCTCACCCCTAGAGTAAAGCGATCCATTGAGCAGGTCTGTCTGCTGGCAATGAGGACAGAGGCTACCTAGGAGTTATTCTGTGTTCATTCACCTTTTAAAGTTTCAGGGGAGGGGACACAGTGTCGAAGCAGCTCAGGAAGCCTCTGGGCCCTGCAGGCACTTGAGAAGTGGCCCTGAGCCCACTTCCTGCCTAGGCTTCTGAAGACTGGGTTTCCTATTGCCTTCAAAAAGGTTTCCTGGCAATCTGATCTTGGTCTCTCCTGAGACAATTCTGTTCTAGTTGACTTCATCGGGCACAAAATAATGTATTATGGATATTGCATTTTTCTGCTAAGAAAATGTCAGCTTCTAAACTAGATCAAACCGCCCTTCGGTTCCTCGGTGCTGGCTCATTTGAATTATTGAACTTCCCTCCCTGGAAAGCTCGCTCTGTGCTGTTTGCTGAGACGCTGGCAGTTTTAACACAGTTTGGAAACTTTTCGGAGATTGATCACCCCAGGAAAACAGGCAGCTGATCACCAGAATTTCCCAAATCGAGATTAGTTTGCTATGAGACGACATGGAATAATTGGGATAGATGGGGGCGCTCAGGAGGGGGGCGGGGGTCCTCCATGCCACCCACCCAGCCTCCTCAGCTGCCTCTGAGTCGACGCCTCTGCATGCAGCCCTAAGCCCTCGCTATACTCCATTTAATCCCACAGCTCTCCACAGCCAGTACTATCTCTGTCTCCACCTCCAAATCTCTCTATTTGCTTCAGTCATTCCCTTTCTTTCTTCTTTGGGACCCACCTGAGCTTTTTCCTACCATTGGTTCTCTGCAAATGCTGCCTTATCTAGTGGCTTCTTCTGGTCTCTTGCAGACTCGGTGGTTTGCAACCCTGAGTACTTATCAGAATAATCTTAAACTTTATCACTAGATGGAGTGAATTACAGCCTCAGGAGGTAGAGTCCACCATCAGTATGGATTGAGAGCTCCCAGGTGGTAGTAAGGCACCAAAAGCAGTCTGAACTCTGTCCTCTGAAATGCTGCATTACTTGCTAATCTCATTACCTCCATAAAACTCATCATTGTCTAAAATGATCTTCTCTAACCTTTATTTATTAGATTATTATCTGTCTTCCCCAGTATAATTCAAGCTTTATGAGATCAAGGATCTTGGTCATCCTGTTGACTTCTACATCACGGCATGTACATGATACAGAGTAATTGCTCAGAAGATAGCTGATAGATGAGAAAATGACTAAATGGGTGTGTATATTGAATGAATAACCAAATGAGGACTTGAATGAATGAACCTCTGTCCTTACAGTCTAAGTTCCTATTTTTGATAATGCACTCAACTCTCTGAGAGACTCCACTCTCATGACACCCAAGGAAAATACACTCAACCTGCAGACAGCCATCAGTTCCTACTCTTTGTTTCTCAACAGAAGGATGGAGAAACAGCAGCAAATCTGCATGAGCACTCACTCTCACAAGTTGCTTATTGATACTGAGAATTTTATGAAATTCTAGATTTTTCTGTGGTCTGTTTTCCATGTGCCCCACCAGACACAAACTCTCAGGCTAGCAAGCCAACATTTTGCTCTCCTGTTCCTTCCCTGCTCAGTGTTCTTCCCTCCCCTCCCATCTGCTCTCCCATGGAGAAGCATTTTGTTTAAGGACCCATGTTCTGTATGTTCTGACAGGGAGAACTTAAAAGAATATGGAAAGAGGGTCTAGAGAGATGGCTCAGTGGCTAAGAATACTGTCTGCTCTTCCAGAAGATCTGGGTTGGATTCCTGGCACCTAGATGGTAGCTCACAATTGTCTGTAACTTTACTCCTAGGAGATCTCATGGTGTCTTTTGACCTTTGCAGACACTGGGCACAAACATGCTGCACAGAAATGCATGCAGGCAAATACTCATACATATAAAATTTAAAAAGGGAAAGGGGAATTAAGACAGCATAGGAGATGGGGTCTTTGGGGGTTCCTCCTCCACCTTTACTGGTGCCATCTTTTGCTCAGTTCTTTACTGTGTCAGTGTCTAATATACATGCTTCCATGGATGTCTTAGTGTAGTTAATCTAGAGTTGTCTTCATCACTCCAAGTAGGTCATTCTTTTTGGTCAACATGAAGCTCTCCTGTAACCAGCACTACCCATGTCCTTTTCCTCAGAGCTCCTTTGAGGTGTCCCACCAATACCAAAATACTACACACCAAACCAGAATGGGAGTACAGCCTCCGATCTGATTATCCACTCTTCCAAAATGGAGTGTATTTGTTACAATAAATCTTTCCGCCAAAGGCCGCCCGAGCCCCACAGCCACGTGTGTGCTTTACACCAGTCGCCCGCCCAAGTTAGGGCCCAAATTAATACACAGAAACTTGTATTAGGTTCAAATGCTGCTTGGCCAATGACTAGGATTCCTCATCTGTTAGCTCAGTCTTGTATATCATAAACCTATATATTTTATAAGATGTATCTTATCCAACGCCTTATTGGCATCCCTCCTTGCCGGTGGCTCACATCCAGCCGCTGGAGGAGGCACAGGGGGAAAAGGGGACACTTCCTCTTTCTCCTTGCTTAAATATGAGTCTCCTTCTATGTCACTTCCTGCCTGGATCACCACTTCTTTACTACATTTCCCAGAATCCTCTTTGACTCCTAGTCCTGTCTAACTTGCTGTTTCATTGGCCAAACAGAACTTTATTCAACAATCAATAAGATAAATATACACAGTACATTCCCCATCATGTATTTTTCTAGTTAAGGATAAGAACATGAGAAAAACATTGTCTTAGTTACTTTTCTATTGCTGTGAGAAGACACCATAACTAAGGTATCTTATACAAGGAAGATTTTATTAGGGCTTTCAGTATCAGAGAGTGAGTCCATGACCATCATGGCAGGGAGCATGGCAGCAGGCAAGCAGGCATGGCTTAGAGAAGATGCTGAGAGCTCACATCTTGATCCAAGGCCAGGAAGGGGAGAGGTGGGGGAAATGGTGTGAGTCTCTTAAAACCTCAAAGCCCACCCCCGGTGACACACCTCCTCCAACAAGGCTACACCTCCAATCCTTCACAAACAGTTCCACCTAGTGGGGATCAAGTATTTAAACATATGAGCCTATGGAGGCCATTTTCATTCAAACCACCACACATAATTATCTACTTTTCAGTCCAGTAGGCATAATACCTAGTGGCCAAGGTAGATAGTAGCAACATGTGATACTGTCTTATCTATCTTGGCTATTTATATCCATCAGCAAGTACATCTCTGCTATGTGAAACCAAAGCTAAGCCTTGTAACCGGGGGAGCTAATTCACCTTCAGGAAGTGGGAGGCTGGATATTTATCCCGTATTGGCGTCTGACTCACGCTCTACTATAATGCAAATACGTCACAAGATCTGAAGCTTGAGCAGACAGCAAGGATATCTAAGGTGGACTCTGCCGCCCAACAGATTCCTTTGTAAAGAGAAGGTTTGGAGAACCTGGTTTATGCAAACCCCATAATCCAGATAGGACATGGGATTACAATAGGATTTCATCCTGGTAAGTTTATTATCAGTTGAAAATCTTGTGAGTTGAAAATTTACTTAACATACTGAATATCATCAATAATACCAACCTATCCTTTTTGACTTTTTTTAATTTGAATTACAAACAAGATTGAATTACATGACAATCCCAGTTCCCTTCTCCCTCCCTTCCTCCCCTACCATCCCCCCAACTAAACCCTACCTATCACATATCCTTTCTTCTAATCTACACCTGACTCAACCTTTCTGCTCCCAATACCAACCTATCTTAAATAGGCTCAGAACACTTATATCAGCCCACAGTCAGGCACAATCAACCCAACACCTATAGATCACAAAATATCTCAGGAAATTGTGTTCATACTGTACTGAAAGGGATAAGAAGAACAGTTGCTTGTGTACATTTCTATGACATCACAATCTCAAAAAGTTGTGCATTGAAGCATCATAGGTGTGAAAACATTTGTACACAGAAGGTATCCATATCCTGAGAAGTGTGATGCCCATTCATTCATTCATTTAAGTATTCAATAAATAACTGGCATGTTATTTCTTTGAAGACATAGTCATTGCGTGTGTGCCAGTGTTTACTGGGAATCACACCAGTAAATAAAGCAGAAAGGGAAGACCTTGCCAAGAGTTTGGCAAGAGAATAAAGGCCTAGTGACCTTTGGCATAATGACTTTTTGCCAGGAACAATGAGGCCATTTTTTAGGCTTCTTCGTAAGGGGCATTTAGACCCGAGGCAAAAGCAAGCCTGGTGCCTGCAAGTTGCATCTAGATCTCATATGTTATAGGGGAAATAAGTGTGATCAGAAAAGTTTGCTGGAACAGACCCTGAAGGTTTGAGCAGATGGAATCTGGGTTTGGGCTTTGCTCTTAGTGTGATAAAAGCCATCAGAGGTTCAATTCAGAGAGTGGTGCCATCCAATTTAGACTTTAGCTGGCTCAGACTAGTTTTTGTGCTGATAGGCCAGAGGGAAGAAAGGCTCAGGGAGGAAGGTCAGAGAGGAGATCACTGCAGTCATCTGGGTAGCAGATCCCAGCTTAGGCCAGGGCAGCAGCTGTGACAGGAGACAGAAGCAGTTAGAGTCTGAATACATCCAAAAGAGAGAACCAACTGTAGTTGCTGATGGTTTTGGTATGCTGTAAGTAGCAAGAAAAGAGTCAAAGTTTGCAGTCACCAAAAGGAAGAGTCACACAAGGGACCATTTCTGACAAATGAGTCCAGTCAGGAATCACATGATAACATATGGATCTCTTAAGAGAGTTCAGAACTACAGCAAAGTGTGTAATTCACTCACTGGCAGTAGCTCCCATTTAGGGGGATTGGAGTAGATGCCAGGCCCTGTGTCTGCCATCGGGCTCACACAACTCCACCTTCTCTTCCAGCAACCTAGTGGTAAAAGATGCCATGGTCCTCCGGGATAAGGAACCTGGGACCTTGGAAAAAGACACTGATGGAACCATAATCTCAACCAGGCAGGCAGGCCTTTCTGGCAGACTGAGGTATTTATCACCTAGGCTCCCAGACTCTGTTTATCAGACTTTTTACTAAGCTTTAAGAAAAATTCCAGCTGCCTGTTTTCGTCTTTACTCACTACCTTTCTAGCTGGGAAACATCCCCCACCTTGGGCAGAGAACCTGTGACATCCATTTTGGCTCATGGGAGTTCTCCCCTTAGCTACTTGAGAGAGCCCAGTGGTACTGTCTATGGGGAAAGTGCAGTCTTCGGGAATGCAATAGTTAATCAACTAGATAATTACTGTTCTTATGCATTTGGTAGGCTGGTAGAGCGGGTAGTGTTAAACCAGAGACCTCTTTGTTAGGATTTGGGAAGGACCATGTGTTCTAAAGCAGCAGTTAGTTCTCAACCTGTGGGTTGAAAGCCCTTTGTGGGTCTAACTACCCTTTCACAGGGGTCACATACAACTGTCAGAAAACACAGATATTTACATTACAATTCATAGCCATAGTAACATTACAGCTATGAAGTAGCAGCAAAAATCATTTTATGGTTACGGGGTCACGACAACATGAGAAGTGTATGAAAGGGTCACAGCATTAGGAAGGTTGAGAACCACTGGCCTAGAGGGAAGAAATATCATTTGTGTAGCTCTAAGCAAAGAGCGGTGCCCCACCCTGAGAGTTAAGAGAAAGTGTCACTGGAAAAGGGGGTCAGCTGTCATCTAAAGGGTAAAATACATGGAAAGACACAGTGGTCCAGATGGAGGCCTTGTAGCAACAGGGACTCTGACAAACTTAAGGAGCAAAGAAAGAAAGTCAAGACCTGATGCAAAATGAGTCAGAGAGAGTTGAAAAGAACATGAAGCCTGTTAAGAATGTTTGTCTTTAACCTAATGCTGACAAGAATGGCCATGAAAAAGATGAATGAAGAGAAATCTGACAAGCTTGCTTTGGGGAGAATAAATCTGCCCCCTGAAGGTGGAAGATTGGTTTTCAGGAAAAGATAGAGGAGACAACCAACAAGATTATTATACTACCTCCTCTTAAATGATAATCTTATTTTACACAAAATGTACTAAGGCATGGAATCTTAGCACATCTGACTGGAAGAAGTCTGAGAGTTTAATCTAGTCCAGTCCTGTTTTTGGATAAAAATTTTGGCTAAAGATGGTCCTTCCCCAGGACCACAAAGGACTTCATTCCTCAAACTCATAACCATTGATCATTTGAATTTGGATAAAACTGGGCTCCTTCAACATATTAGTATTGAACCTCTGGTATTTGGTGGCAATACATAGTCCATGCGTGTCAAATAGGTGAGTTGAGGAATGGATGGACAGACAGACGAATGGATATTCTTGTTAGTATGCTCCACAAACTTCCAGAAAGCAACTGAAAGAGAGTTACTTTTACCCTAGCCTAGTGAGGACCATACTTCATTATCTGCCTTCCTAAAAACATATGTCCTCTAAGCACTGAACCATTCTTGTTCCACAACATCTGTGAGGCCCCAAAAGACAGACATCCTTAACTGTGTCAGTGTCCAGGCAGCCTCTGGTCCTGAAAGAAGCTGATACAACCACTTTAGTTGTTTGGGATGGCAAGCAGCCCAGCGTCAGTTAGGTCATGCACTGTCTCCTTATTCCTCCTGGAAAGGAGCCTAGCTTGCTGACTGCCCAAATTGAATTTTAAAAACCCTAATTAGGTCACCATAAAGATTTGCTTTTTTTAATGGCAGAAAGCCCAGTTTCCTGAGTATTTCCTTGAGAGCTTATACTTTGCCTCCCCACAACCCCTGTTTATCCACACCTCATTAAGGGGGAAGGGCCTCAAAATAAAAAGGCTGATGCAAGATTATCTCTAGAGAAAAACATATGGGTGCTGAGAGAGTGGCTCAGGGTTTTAGTTTTGGGGGGTTTTTTGCCAAAATATATTCTTTCATCTAATCCTCAAAACCCTATTGGGGAGGGGGCTTGTCCCAATTTTATAAGCAAAGAGACTGAAACCAGTATCTAAGCGGCTTGCTTACTTCAATACTGGGGATCAGATCTACAAGGGGTTTGTCCACTTTTCTTTCATTGACAATGACATTCCAAGTGGCATCTTTTCCCAGTTTTAGTTACTTAAGATGTGTTCATTGTAACTGAACAACAAGGGAAGAGTTGTTTATCATCGTCGAACCTTTATTGATCATCTATTATGTACAGGGTATCTAACAAATGCTTAGTTCAGAATCATTGGACATTCCTTTTTTTAAACCTTAAACACTATGATATTTAATCTTGTCAACAAGATTGAATTAAGAAACACCTAGATTAGTGAAACACACATCTGCCTGTGCTTTTGAGAACAGGTCCAGAGATGGTTAAATTAATTAAATTATTAATCAAATTAGATTAAATCATGGGAGCTCCAACATAATTCACAGTTTAAGCCATTGGTAGATTCAACATTTGAATAGACTGTTAGAAGATGGTGGGACTGCAGAAGGCATGACCTTGTTGAAGGAAGTGAGTCACTTAGCAGAGTGTGGAGCTGTTAAAGAATATAAAGAATGTATCTTGGATCTGTCCCCCTTTAAGTTGTTTTGGAGAAGGACTGGGAACATCTTGGCAAAGTGTCAAGAGCAAGGTGAGACACTGGATAGGATGAGTGGCCACAGTATGATGACTTCAAGGACCACAGAGAGAAGAGGTTCTAGTAGAAATGACATAGCCAAAAAAAAAAAAAAAAGCATTTTTGGCCAGTTCCCAAATATTGGGGATAATTTTAAATTAGCTATGATATAGCTATCCTTTTGAAATATAAATAATATTTAAAGGATGAAGAGTTTTGGGGAAGAAAACAGTGATTTGTTAAGTATCTTGAGATTCAACCAATCCATATAGCTAAAACCACAGTCTTCACAGAGCTTACCTTTCAAAGGGTCTCAAACAAGAAAAGGAAATATAATAAATATATAATGTTGTGAGTTAAATTGTATTCTCCAAAAGACATATCAATTCCTGAACCCAGTACACATGAGTGGGCCCTTACTTGGAAGCAAAGTATATACAGATAGGCTCTATCAAGTTATAGTGAGTTAGGGTGGGTCCTTCCAATACTTGGTGTATTTTTAAGATAAAGGAAGTTGAGGGAAAGGGAAAGTGGAGAGAGAGACAGAGACAGAGACAGAGAGACAGAGAGATGGGGAGGGATATATATAGGACAAGGGTTAGCAACAACCAATAGAAACTAGGAAATTATTCTCTGGAAGGAACCAGTCTTGCCCACACGTCCATTTTTCATTTAACATATTTTGGGGAAGAGCTCCAGAACTATAAGAATAATTTCCAATGTGTTGGATCATCAAAACAGCTTGTGGTAATTTGTTCATAGCAGCCCTAAGAATCAAATGCATATAGTATACACATGGAGGCAAGTGGTACGGACCAAAGTGTATGGAAAGGGTGAGAAAGATAAGGAAGGACAAGAGAGAGAGATGCTGAGTAACAGAGACAGGCTTCGTTGAGAAGGTAGAAATCAGCAAAGGAGTGAAGCAAGCAGAAAATGGGATAAGAACCAGACAAATGGAGGAATCAGAAGCCCCACGTGGGGGTGGGAGGAGGGGAATGTATGATATTCATGGAACACTAAGGAAGCCAATGTAGCCAGAGACTGAGCCAGCAGAAGCAGGAAACAGCTAGAGAGGACCATGAGGCCAGTCCATGGGAGGTCTTGCACCATGGTTCTTTAGGCCAGAGTGCTTTGAGAAGATTCTTGATGTTGCAAGGATTCTATCAGAAATGTTGAGAATGTCCACCCTGACTGCTGCATTGAGGACCAGTGGAAAGATGGCAAGGACAGAAGCAGACAGAACTGCTAGGGAGCCACTGCTGCAGTCTAGCTAAGAGTGTTTCCTCGACAAGCACACCTTGTCGAGCCTTCCAAGGACACTCTGGTTAGCAGACAGAGTTGGCTCCCCCCACAGCATGAGGTGGCCTCCAAGCACACCACCCGAAGACCAGCCCCCTGTTCATAGCTCTGATGAAGATTTATGTTGAGGCATTGAAGAAAGGGGAGAAACTACCTTGCATGCCTTCCTGGGGTCTTTGCCTTAACTCTGATGGCTGCCTCCCAGGGATGCTGCAACAATCAAATGAGAGAACATCTGTGAAAGCATCGCTGAAAAGCATAAAGCACTGGATAAATGCAATTGATTGTAATTAATACTAATAACAGTCACCTTCTCTTCACCCGACAACTGTTAACCTATAAATACAGACAGACGCAATGTCTCATGAAGGGACGGGTCCCCATGTGGGGAGGAAACTGGCGTATACATCTGCTGTGGGGAGTTTTTCATTGAATCGATTTCACTGTGACAAGATTAGCGATGCTCTGTTGCCATGGGCCATCTGTTGGGTGGTGCAAGTAGCCTTGTCATGCAGAACTGGACCTTCGGAAAGAACAGGAGTCAGCCAATGTGCAATAAATTAAGTCATCTGCTTCTTCTCTAATGCTTTTTCTAAATGATGAATGGCTTTGTTTTCCTATGTTCAAGCAAGATGTCTTGGCTGAAGCTAAGCAAAAATTGTTGTAGGGAACCAGAAAAACACCTGCTGGTGCACAGGCATTTGCGTAACTTGGTAGAGTCAGGACTGCAAATGCCTCTGGCTGCAAGAAGAGGGAGGAAATTGGAAAATAATATGGAGGTTCCTAAAACATTCAAAATCGAAGTGCCCTATGATAAGAAAATTCTCTTCTAGGACTATACTCAAAGGAAATGAAATTTCCATTGTACCTCTGCTCATTGCAGAAATATTCACAATACCAAAGTCATTGTGAATTCAAACAGCCAAAATTTCTATTAATGCATGAGTGGATAGTGCACACGCGTGCGTGTGTACGTGCGTGCGTGCGTGCGTGCGAGGGTGTAAAAGGGAGGTGAGGGATACTTTTAAATTAAGTATCCCTTTAAAAATTAAGACCAGAGAGAGGTGAAGCAGATCCTAGGTGAGCCCTCCTTCCTTCCATCAGGCCCCTGTTTGGGTGCCCGCCTTCCCCATGGCTGGACATCTGGCTTCAGACTTCACCTTCTGACCACCACTAGGTGGCGATGATGAGTCAGGAGGGCTGGAGCTGGGCTGAACCCTCAGACCTGGCTAAGCTTCCAAGGGTCTCCAGATGGGCCTGGAATCGGACCAGGAGTTGGACCAGGCTCAGAGGTGTTGGGTATCTCCCCTTGCCCCCCCCTCCATATGAGTTCTGTGGGGGGATGGCATACTGTGGACATACTAATGCCCCAAGTTGGCCTGGAGACTTTGCAATCTGAGGGGCAGGCAGAAGCAGGAGTGGAGAGCAACTCAGAGGAGACCTCCCCTGCACCGTGTACTGCCCTCCCTAATGCGAAGAGGAAGGTGGAGAAGGTGGAACCAAGTCCCTAGGAGTCTCAGGACATGAAAGCCCTGCCAAAAGAATGAGAGTAGTTTGTGCCTTAGGGTACATCCAGGCCGATGTGGAGCTCACCCTGGGTGTTCTCCATAGGCGTTTAGCCAGACCACCACCACCTGCCACCTTGAAGCCCTGCAGCTTGGCTTCAAGAATAAGTGTCAGCTGCGGCTCCTGCTGAAGGGGTGGAGGAAGCCGACAACAATGAGAACCGTCAGGAGATGTGCAAGACGGAGACCCTGGTGCCGGCCGACAAGAGAAAGCCAACATCACTGAGAATCGTGTGAGGGGAACATGGAGAACATGTTTCTGCTATGCCCAAAGCCCATCCTGCCGCAGATCAGCATCATCGTGCAGCAGCTTGGGCTGAGGGGAATGTGGTCTTAGTGTGGTTCTGCAACCTGCGCCAGAAAGGCAAATGGTCAAGCATTGACTATTCCCGAGAGAAGAGTATAGAGCTGCAGGGTCTCCTTTCCTGGGGAGCGTGTGCGCAGTGGGAGGGATCCTTTCCTCTCGCCCAGGACTCCATGTCGGTGTCCCAGGCTATGAGATCCTCCACTTGCCTATGCTCTCTCTACTCTTCAATCCCTTTTCCTGGTTGGTCTAGAACTCACCATATGGACCAGCGTAGTCTCAAATTACAGCCATCTGCCTGCCTGTGCTTCAGTGCTGCTGGCTTGAAGGCATGTGCCACCACCACATCTGGTCCTTTTGTGTTTTTGTTTTTGTTTTTCTTCATGTGTCCCAGGCTTTTTTATTTAAGAACAAACTGATGAGTGTCGGGCTCACGATCAACAGCGTCACTGAATTTCATCCCTCCAAACCCTTTTTGTGCTTCCCATCCCTCCTCAGTAAAGGAACTTAAACCCCAAAGCTGTGGTGGCTCCAGGTTCTCCTTGTCTACCTCTTTTCCCTTGCCTCAGCTCACCTCATCCCCAGGGAAGGCTGGTGCCTCAGTTTGAAAGCATGGGAGAGCCTAGAGCAGTGACAGGAACAGAAGGAAAAGCCTCACCCTCAGGCAAAGGAAGTCAAGAGTAGAGCGAGTGGGGGTTGCATAGCCTGGGGAACAGAAAAGGGGCTCTGGGGGCAGAAGAAAAGATATAGTTCCCCCTCCCCTGGAAAGGAGACCCTGCAGCGCCATACTCTTCTCATTGGGAATAGTCAGTGCTGGACCATTTGCTCTCCTGGCACAGGTAAAAAGAACCACACTAAGACCACATTCCCCTCAGCCCAAGCTGCTTGGTGATGATGCTGAGTGCTCAGGCTATTTCACTACAAGGTACAGATGCAGAATGTAGGACAAGGGAGAGGGGGTGTTTTCTGTGCGCCTGGGAGAGCATCAGGGACAGCAGTCAGAATAACAGTGGTCTGGGCAGCATCTTCTGTGTCTGTCACAGTGGTAAGAAGCAAATTCCTTGATGTAAAGACATCATCTACTGAGACACAGCAGGGGACACCACCCTGTGACTTCAAGTACTTGGGGCTGCTGCAGATCTGAATTGGAGAACAGGAGTGACAGGTCACATGGTCCCTTGGGTAAGGGGAATGCTCACACATGACTGAGGAAGACATGGTGATTATGTGAAGGGGCTGGCCTTCTGCAGGTGATCAGGACTGAAAATGAAACTGAAGGGTTTATTTTATTTATTACTCCAGGATGAAGTAGCTCCAGGGATAGCCAGCTTCCAATAATAATGGCTAGGTTTTATTATCTGCCTACAATATTCAAAGCACTGGATTAAGTTATTTCATTCATACATGCATGCATTGACTTATTTATGGGTTTATTCACTCAGCAGCTGTTGTGTTCTGTGGGTTAGCCTGTTAGTCACCTGAAACACCTCAGTGTAAGCAATCAAATAGCTTGGCCCTCCTTTACCTTACATTCTAGCAGTAGAAGCCTAGATAAAGGATAAATAAAAACATATCTGGCAAGCAGGGAGATGGTAATTACTGTATAAATTATAAAAGCACAGTGAGGGCTAACACTAACAGCAAAAGTAAAGGTGCAGGAAAGTACCCATGAGGGCCACAACTCAAAAAGCTGAGCCATGGGCATCTAAGGGTGAGATATTTGAAAACACAGAAGAGCCAGCGCAAAAGTCCCTGAGGGAATGCTTGCCAACAAAGGGCCAGAAAAGCCATGCCAGTGAAGAAGAAAATGTCCTGGTGAGGGAATCACAGACTATACCCGCAAAGAACAAGCATCCAGACAGTGGAGAACGGCACAGGTTTGGTCTGTACAATAGACAGAAATACACACATGTATGTGTCCCACCTTTACAACTAAGAAGATGGGAGCAGAGCATGTCATTTTCCTGTGTGGATGTCACATGTAAGTGATGGAAACCCCAGCTCTAATGTGATGTTTTCTCCACTAAATCCACTGGTTACTTACCCACACACAGACATTGAAATCAAGCTCATTTGGTTTGCTAAACTGTTCCTCGTGGCTAAAAGGAGCACAGGTACACATGCTCTTAGATCATGTTTTTAAAGCCACATTTTCTTGCTAAACACTGCTCTTGGTTGGGGCCTCTTCCCTTAGCAGCATCTCAAAGAGGCTAATGCCAATAGGAAAGGCAGGGTGCTGAAAGTGCCAAGAATTCACAGAAAAGATAGTCTCTTCTATAAATGGCATTTGGTCAACTCGATATTCACATGCAGAAGAATGAAAGAATTGCTCACATCACACTCAAAAAGCAACTGTAGATGTACTAAACATTCAAACAGAAAGCCTGGAACTGTAAAACTGCTAGGAGAAAATAAAGAGGAGAATTTGCAAGCTATTGGTATGGGCATTTTTTTTTTAAGACACGAATCGGAAGGTAGAGGCAATGAAAGCAAGAATAGAAGAAAAGGGACTGTATCTACAAAGCCACAGAAGCAAGCAACAGGATAATTGATCACTGACAATCAAGTGATATCTACAAAAAGAAGTTGTGCTGGCTAGGTTTCGGAATCAATCATCTGAGAGGAGGGAACCTCAATTGAGAAAAATGACCCCATAAGATTAGGCCGTATGTAATCCTATAGAGCATTTTTCTTAAATTGTGAGTGATGTGGGAGGGCCCAGTACATTGTGGGTGGTGCCACTTTTGGGCAGGAGTTCCTGGGTGCTATAAGAAAGCAAGCTGAGTAAGGCATGTGGAGCAAGCCTGTAATCAATGCTCCTCCGTGGCCTCTGCATCCACTCTTGTCTCCAGGTTCCCACTCGGTTTGAGTTCCTGGGCTTCCCTTTAATGCAATGAGATTTGGGACATAGAAGCCAAATAAACCCTTTCCTCCCCAAATTTCTTTGGTTGTGATGTTTAATCACAACAGTATTAACCATACTCAGGCAAAGAATGATACCCAACGTACATAAGAAACTCAATACTAAGAAAAGAAGTAATCCATTTAAAAATGATCAACGCACCTGAAAATATGTTTCTCAAAAGAAAACATAAATTTTCTAAGGAGTTCCCGTACTGTTTTCCACAATGACCATATTAATCTACATTCTCACCAATGATATTCCATGCTTTCCTTTTCTCCATATCTTAAGCAACATGTTTTTTACCTTTCACATGTTTGAGGATAGTCATTCCAATAGGTTGGTTTTAGTTTGCGTCTCTTTGATGATTGGTGATGCTGAGTGTTTTCTCATGTATCTCTTGGCCAAAGGATGTAAAATTTCAGTCATTAAGAAGATTAGTCAAGAGATCTGTGTTGCAGCAAGATGATGGTAATTAATAACTTGAACTATAGTCTAGATATTTATGAGAATAGATTTTAAGTATTCTCATAACAAAAATATCTGTGAATTCATGAAAATGTTAGATGGGTTCAGACATTATACAATATATATTTCAAAACTTCTTATAGAAGATAAGCATATATACTTTTAGCAGTTTAAAATTAATAACTTTACAATAATTAAAAAGAAGAATGAAGGAAAGAAGGGAGGGTTGGAAGATAAGAAAAGGAGAGAGAAGATGCTTCAGAGAGGAAGGAAGGCAGGAAAAATGAGAGGAGGGAAGGTGGGCATAGTCCCTGGGCACCATAAAGAATACAAAGGTGAGAATAGCTCAGGGGGCACTCACTGAATGTCCCTGCCTACATGCTGAACACTGTCCCTGGCACATATAATGGGGAGTTTTCTGGCACAGAGGCCATATTCTCCTTCCTTTCACATCATTTTCTCATGTATCTTTGAATTCATCACTATTTCAAAGTATAACATTCTCAAAGTAGAAATAAGGGCACATGGTTCATCCACTTCATATATATGCTATTTCCAAACATGGCTTTCCCTGATAAAGTCATTCACTCAATCAAAGGTTACTAGGGACACATGGATGCCATGGAAAGAGAATGGCCCTTGCACTCAGATGACCCTGGACTGGACTGTGGCCTCTCTGTTATCAATCCATGCTTTGTAAAGAGTTTAGCACAGTGGTTTCTATAGCAGGTGGTAAATGGATATTATTTTTTGATTGTAGTTTCTGTGCTTCAAGAACTCTACCAGATCTTGAGAGCTGGAGTAAGTGAGCCAGTGTCCTCTCCATTAAGGGCTCATTATCCATGCAAAGGATGTGATACTATGATTGAAAGTATAGTTTTTAAGTGAGATGTCTGGACTGGAGTCCCATCTTTGCCAGACTTAACCTTTCTGTGTCTCTTTTGATTTTTACTTCATAAAATTAAAATGATAACTGGCACCTGTTTTGTAGACCTAGTATGAGAATTGTTACAAGTGTTGTAACAGCACCAGACCTAGAGTAAAGGCTGAATAAATATACAACATGACTTTATATGAAGAGTGGAGTGCAAGTAACTAATAATGTATAGTGGAGTGTACTTTAACAGAGGGAATACATGAACAAAAGAGGAGAAGATCACCTCCCTGGGGGTGCTCAAGAAAAGTATCACAGAAGAGTACTTTTGCAAGCACGTGAGAAAAGGTTGCAATTCAAATAAAAATATAATGGTTCTTCAAAGTCATAAAGACCTGAACCCATCCATAACAGCAGTGTAAAACAAAGCATTGTAGCAGTGATGTGCTACAGCTCATGGCAGTCCCAAACACAGGTGTCACCCCATTTATCCCCAGTAACAGCCTGAGAGACAGGGATGGACATTGTTCCCACTGCACAGATAAGAAAGACAGAACTCAGATTCCACTGTGTGAGATGCAGCCATTGGGGTTTTCTTAAGCAGAAGTATGACATCATCCTTTTGGAAACCAGAAGAAGGGACATAGGAGAAGTCAATATAATCAAAGATGGATTAAGAAGTGCAGTGATGGGTGTTGGTTTGAGTACGCATGCTGCGTACTCAAAGATGATCCGTAGTCCGTAAGGCTTTCTTTATTCAGATGAACAGCAGCCAAACGCAAGCCAGAGCGTGCCCAGAGGCCGCAAGCTAGTGTGGCCAGAGAGAAGGGGTATCCACGTGTTCGTTCGTGGCCTCTTAAGAATTTTCTCCGAGTCATCTTCGACCTCCCCTAACCACGCCCTCATGGGTGTGGCCAGGCACACCTGTAGGGGCTACTAGGAGGCGGGGCTACAGTGTCTCCCTACAGTGATGCTTAGCTGTTTTAAAGTTAGGGGTGGAAAATTTGCTACTAGCTATGAAATAGATGGTGAGAGAAAAATGACAGAAGTAGAATCGGTCTTGGGTTTGGGACTTGAGCAGGTGAAATGAGAAGACTGTGAGGGCCAGGTGTGGAGTCCATAATCAAGTTTGTTTGGTCATATTCAATTTGAGACAAATCATACTGCTGACTGGAGCAGGCAGGAGGCATGTGAGTTATTTTTCTCGACACTATGGCAAAATACTTGATGGAGACAATTTAAGGGGAGAGAGAGATTGATTTACTTTGGCTTACAGTTCTAAGAGACTCAGTCCACCATGGTAGAGATGATATGGTGGCTGGAGTGGTTCTGTCCACTGGGTAGTGAGAAGGGGGTGACAAGAGTGACTTTTTCAATCTTGATGAATGAAGAAGTAGAGAGCTCAAGTGGAACTGGAGAGGATATGACCCCAGAAAGCTTGACGCCCCCCCAGAAATCCACTTCTGTTAATTAGGCCACAGATAATAAAGGTTCAACAACCTCCCAAAAACAGTACCACCAGGGAGAGCCAGGTGTTCACACATATGAACCAGCAGGAAACATTTCACATACAAACACTAACAAGAGGCTAGGAGCATAAACACATCCAACAACTAGTCTCAGACTTCATCACTCATTGGAATGGCCTAGAGAGGTAGAACTAAGGCCTGGGACATACACATGCAAATATGTACATTCATACACACAGTACTAAAACGTAGAAAACTTTGAGTCCCACTGTATTAGTTTGCTTTCAATTGTTGTGATAAAACACAATGACCAAAACAACTTGGAGATTTATTTCTGCTTTACAACTCCCAGTTCACAGCACATGATTGAGAGAAGTCAGGACAAGAACTCAAGAAGGAACCTGGAGACAGGAACCAAAGCAGAGGCCATGGAGTAATGCTGCTTACTGGCTTGCTCCCTAAGGCTTGCTCAGCCTGCTTTATTACACTATCCAGTACTATCTGCCCAGGGATGGCACTACCCCAATGAGCAAGGCCCATTCGCTCAATCATTAATCAAGAAGACATTTTCTCTGCCCAGATAGCTATAGTTGGTGTCAAGTTGACAAAAAACCTAACTGGAACATCCACTGCCCTGTTTCTAGGGAGAAGATAAGCCAATTTCTCATTTAGGAGATCATCAAAGTTTAGGCGCTATTCAAAGACACAGGAGTGAGGCAGGCAGATAGATCAGTTGGAGGAGTGTCTACAGCAGGAGGATTAGAGTTCAATCCCCAGTACACACACTGAAAAGTCCAATATGGTAACCTAAGTTTGTAATCCCAGCTTGACAGAAACCAGGACATACAGATCTTTGGGGCTCATCAGCCAGTTTACCTAGCCTAATCAGCAAGCCCCAGGTTTACAGAAGAAATCTGTTACTTCAAAATATTACTTGAAGGTGGACAGTAAGGAGAGATACACAGAGTTGAACTCTGGGTTCCATACTTACACTCATCCACTCATACATGAGCACGCGCACACACACACACACACACACACACACACACACACACACACACACACACACACACACAAGACAAAGGACGATTGAGATTCTCTGTCAAGAACATGGGGCTGGAGAAGAGAAAAGTCAAAGCCTTGGGTACCTCTGAGTACAGGACACTCACAAGCCCTGGGGAACCTGAATATCTGGAGACTGAATAAAGAAGCTTCTAGCAAAGAGGACTGAGACATGGTGGCCAAAGCCATTCCATTCCTCTCTGTGTAATACTGGATGCCTGCAAGACCAGGATTCACTTGAAATTCTCTATCCTCTGGATCTCTCTCTCTCTCTCTCTCTCTCTCTCTCTCTCTCTCTCTCTCTCTCTCTCTCTCCCTCTCTCTCTCTCTCTCTCTCTCTCTCTGTGTATTGTCTTTATATCTCTCCCTCTCTTCTCTCTCCCTCCCTCCCTTTCTCCATCCCTTTTGCTCTCTCTCAGCTGCTTGGCTACTGCTCAGGCCCATTCCTACTCCCTGGTCAGTGGAATGCAAATCAATTCATTTAGCAGCTGTTCCTCCTTCTGATTGTTTGTTCCAATACCTATTATTCCACATTTGTCCATATTAAACTGCATTTTATCATCCATTATCCCAACTCTTTCAATGATCTGGGCCCCTCTGCATTTGATTGCAAGGCTCAATGATTTGTGGTGCCTGCAAAAGCTGTCATGTGCAGATTTGAAATCCGTCTTGCAGGGCTATTACGTGGGTCATTAGCATCCATAACACCGAGTGGTTGTACCTTGTAGCTCTGCAGCGAGAAAAAGAAGAGATGAGAAAAGGAGGACGTGCAGTATGTTAGCATTCCCAGAAGACACCCCAGCACCACCCCCATCCTGCCATCAAGCCTTCCCCTCTTGTCACACACTGACACTAAGAGGTTGTCTCAAATGATCCTCAGGCTCCGACTTGGAGTGTTCACTCCACCCTCCTGGCGTTCATAGCCCACAGACATCTCAATAATTTAACAAAGTACCCACAGTATCTTGCCTCTGGCTGTTCTCATCAAGCTGCATGTGTTTCTCCAATCATCTGTGACCCAGATGTAAGGGACATTTCTAGAGACCCAACATATCTTGACATTGTTTTTGCACTTGAGTCTCCAGGGAACCTTCCTCCTATCAGTGCCTCTCAAAGTTTCCCTTCAACCCATATGTGAAATGTAAAGTGCTATTTATGAAGAACTCCACTCCCACCCTTCCCAGTCTCCACCCCCAGGTGCCCAGATGGTCCCTACTCCCGTGTGTGTGTGTGTGTGTGTGTGTGTGTGTGTGTGTGTGTTCTTATGTGTACAGGTATACATGCTAATGTTTATGTGGAGGCCAGAGGAGAATCTCATGTGTTGTTCCTCAGGCACCATCCATCATTTTTTTAAGACCCGATACTCCCACCAGCCTGGAACTGTAGGCTATGCTGGCTGGCCACAGAGCACTAGGGATCCACCTGTCTCCACTTCCCTAACTCTGGGATTACAAGTACAAACCACCCCCACCCCTATTTTTGTTTTTGATTGTCAACTCTGGGGATCACATGCAGGCCTGCCTGCATGCTTGTACAGCAAACACATTACTAATGTGGCCATTTCCCCCAGACCCTCCTCCTTTTAATGAGAGTTCATTTCACTATTTTCCACTTACACTTCTAAATACTGGAAGGCATCATAAACCCTTGTGGGAATCCTGGAAAAATAAGTAACCAAACAATCCCTATTTACCTTCTCTAGGTCAGGTGCAGGGACATGCATCCTCGGCACTGAGGTCTGGGGATATACAAATATAAATAAGCACTCTGATCTCACAGTGAGCAAATTAATAATAAGGATGAGATTTAAAGATACTTGTTCAATTCTACCATTTTGAAGCCTGTCCTTCATATTCTCTTTATTCCTCAGATGTCCCAGACAGTCTCTCCAGCCTGGACAATGTCAGCCTCCACAGAGCCTTTGGGAGTATGTGGGCCTGTTGCAGGAATGACTTGGGGCAGAGACTAGTAGTTAGTTGCTAGTAAGGCACTGGACATCCTGTAGGGCACCATACTGTCCTTTCATTTGATAAACATGGAATGAGGGGGGTGCCCTGGTTTTACACGATTGCTCCAACATATCCCTGTGGCTTAAAACACATACTCCTTATCCTATGATGCCAGGGATTAGAAAGTCAAAGAGGGCTTCGTGAGGCTAATGTTAGAGGTTAGGAGGGACCCCTGATTTTGTAGGGAGGCTGCAGGGGGAAGAACCCATCAAATCTAACAATGGAAAGCTGGACTTTGCAGCACTACGTCTACCTTTGCCATCATGACTGCCCTCCAACCTTCCTTTCTCACTTAAAATGATGCTTGTGATTACATTGAGCTCAACCAGATAATCCCATCTCAACATCTTGGATAACATCTGAAAAATTATTTCACCCCGTGTAAAACAGCACACACATCGGTTCCAGGCATTAAGAGGTGAACCTCATTAAGGAGCCATTATTCTGGCTGCCACCCAGTGGCTATTCCCGAGTCTGATTGGTGCACTGATGGTATAGGCACTAGAGGGCGCCATCATGTGCTATCGATTACTCCTGGTAAACAGTTACCCAAACTCCCAAGTTTCTTACATCAACTGATAGGAAGCACTTTTCCTACTTACTTAATCTGTCAATAAACACAATATCTTTACATCCACTACTCAATGGTGAACAATCCAAAAGTGAAGAAAACACAAGGTGAGAGTTTGCATATTAGAGAGAGAGAGAGATTACACAGATAATTGGGCATCAGTTCCATCAGGACTTGGTAATATTAAGACTTCGCCAGCAGCCTCCCCATTTGCAAACATTTCATATATCCATTATCTCATTCCATCACAAGGAATTGGGAGGAACTGAAATATCACTTTTATTACCGTTTTACAGATGAAAACACTGTGACCAGTAAGGCTTTGCTAGCCTAGCCAAAGTTGCAGAATTGATGAACCTCAGAGCTGTGTAGCTCAGGTCCTTGGAGACCAGTACCAGCAGTTCTGCTTTCTCCAGTGTACTGGTTCTGGTCTCTGAGGAGCCCAATGCAAAGCAGAGAGCAACTTCCAGCCCATTGCATTTGAGCCTTAATTGAACCTGCCATTTCTACAGAGACAGCGGGAAGCCATATATATGCAGAGGTCAGACAATCCCAGACTCCATGTCTATAACTTGGGACTGCTGATTTATGGTTTAATGAAGTGTTTTCCAAACTAACCTGATCCATTAGAAACCTCTAAGGTAATGGTCTAAAAAATTACAAATTTTTTTGTTTTCCCAAACCATGGATTCAATAGTTTTGAGGGTAGAACAAAGATACTCAGATTTGTGACCAGTATACCCAGTAGTTTATATAAACAGGCAAACTTTGGAAATAACTGGTCACAAAAGTTTTGCATGACTCAAGTGGATGTACTGTCAACCTGGCCCTGCTCTGCCCTTTTTCATGCTGGCTTTGTGTTCTCCCCATTTTTATGTTTTTTTCATTCATTTATTCCCAATTATTGTCTCTTCTCTTCCACAGAACTACAAAACTCTCTCAAAGAGAACATGGTCTTGGCTGGGATGGGCCGAGCCTTGGGTGGTGATGAGTTAATCTAATTAATCTTTATCAATAAAGAATCAGGAGTTAGATAATGGGGTAAGAACCTGAAAGATCAGAGAAGCAGGGAGCAGACACCAGTCTCCTCCTACCTCTACAATTCCTCTGTCCAAAAAGGACTGAGTTCCTCTTTCTGCCCCCTTTACTACTTCCTGTCTCCTCTCTGTCTATAGTCCTCCAAACCTCAATGGCTAATTTAGGTCAGCTAGTGACTAGCTCCAACCTCTGATCTAAGCAAGCTTTATTTGTCAGAACAAAATCAAAATATCACACAACAGAGTGGTGTCAGTAAATGATAGCTTAAGGAAGAATCCAGTGAGCTTCTTAAATCCCCTGCATTGAGCAGCTGTATTTCACTGTACCCTTTCACCTTTATCCAGGAAGCAAAAGTCCAATGCATTTATTTTCCGTATCAGCTGATTTATAAAATGTGCCTCCTGTCTAGAGCTTGGAGTGAATTACACTCATATAAACATGATCAGTCTCATCAACCAAACAGTGGCCCCTGAGATATTTCCTAGCCTAGCAAGGAGGTCTTTTATTAAGCTGATGGGTTCAGCTGTGCAGTGACCCAGCTTTCAGAATAAATACCACATAATCCACCCAGATTCTCATTTTATCAGTTCAGCTGCCCAGTCACATATTTCCAAAGATCCTATAGCACCCCATCAGACAGTTGGGGCAATCTGTCTACTGGATGGCTAGAGTCTTCAGAACCTTCTCCTCTTGATACAACTCTGCAAAATGTAGGCTGTTGGTCAGGCAAGATGGCTCAGTGAGTAAAATACTTGCCATGTGATCATAAGGACTTCAGTTTGAATCCCCAGAGCCCAAACAAAGCTGGGTACAGTAATATGCACCTATAATTCTAGTGTTGCTGTGGCACGGTGGGCAGTGGAGACAGGAGAATCCCCAGAAGCTCATGAGCCAGCTAACCTTGTGAATATAGTGATGGAAAATGAGAATGTGTCTCAGACAAGGTAGAAGAAGCTGAAGACAATACCCAGGATTGTATTCTGACATCCGCATGCATGTGTGCTCATTCATATAGAAGAACATGAATGAACAAACACACAGAAAGAAAGAAAGAAAGAAAGAAAGAAAGAAAGAAAGAGAGAGAGAGAGAGAGAGAGAGAGAGAGAAAGAAAGAAAGAAAGAAAGAAAGAAAGAAAGAAAGAAAGAAAGAAAGAAAGAAAGGGACAGAAGGAAAGGAAGGAGGGAAGGAGAGGGGAAAGGAGGAAGGGAAGGGATGAGAAGAAGGAATGAAGGAGAAAGAGAAAGAGTGGGGGGGGAGAGAACAAGAGAAAGCAGGCTGTCCACTCCAGAATAACAGGAGCTATGTCACATTTCAATCTGTCCCCAGGACCCAGTGTCATCCCTGGCATTGAGAGAACAGCTGGTGCATTGTGCTACTTACAGATCGCAGAATTGGGAGGTTTATAGTTTGAGATTTTTGCTTAGACAAAACACAAAGCAATTTTATGGTTTGCCCTTCATCCAAAGAAGTCTCTGCTTATTTTTCTCCCATTGTAAGCCCAGAGATTATCAGTCAAGGGTAAGAATATTGCCCCAACAGACATTTGGCAATAGCTGGACACAGTCTGAGTTATAATGATTAGGGATGATGGGGAGAGCTGGAGTAGGTACCAACAATGCCAGCAAAAGTCCTGCAGCACACAAGATAGCAGTCACCACTAAGACCTCACATACCCCTAAATGTCAACAGGGCCAAGGATGAGAAGACCCACTTAGCTAAACCATTGACACACTTAGCTAAAAATTTGTTCCTTTTTAATTTCTGAGATTGTCTATGAATGGAGCACTCTGGCAGCAAAACATCACTTTGTGTTCACTGATGCAAAGAGAAAATGACACACTTCTTGACATCACTATGGGTTTCACACACATGCTCGCAATCAGTCCTTACAGCCATCCTTTATTACAATCGTTTTTGCAAGCTAGACAGTGAAAGTTAAGAATATATCAATAGCTTGTCCATGTTGCCCAGTAAAGATGAGACATGGGTGAAGTCATACCCTGCTCTTTCTGACTCCAAAACTGGCCATTTAACTGTGCAGATTAAGACTGGAAAGTATTCTAGAGTAAATTATAGTCAATATCACCACACACACACACACACACACACACACACACACACACACACACACACACACACACAAATACCACCTTTCATAGACATTTTCAGTATCCTGAAGCATAAATTCTCTTTGTATTTGTACAGTACTCTAATACATAGTACATAGCTTTCTTGGGATGTGGGAAAAAAGCAAGTCTTTTATTTAAGCCCACTATTCATGCCAGTATACAGTCTTGCTTGGTCTCCCTTCATCAGTATCAAAGTGGCTTATATCCTTCCATCTTCTAGTTCATCAGTCCCTGGTAATTGTGTATCACCAAAGAGTCCCCAACATAAGCTTGTTAGTGCAGGTACTGTTGACTCCTAAGAGAGGCCATTCAACCTTAAGCAGCACTACAGCCTTCAGTATCTCGCAGCAAATCTCTCAGCATCCCTGACCCCTGACCCGTAGTATCAGGAGACATTCCTCTGCTACTATGACAACACAAAATACTGGGACACATACCCATATATGTCCCCAGAGAGTAGTGTCACTCCCCAACTTTAGGAACCACTAGGTACCAAGCTATCATTCATGTTACACATTTTGGTGTCATATCTGGGCTTCTTCATTACTCCAGGGACACAGCTGACCCACCCTTTTCCAGTCAGGACTGAGGTTGGTTTGTGCTGGGACATTTCTCCTTCCCCATTCACGGGGAAGCTTTAAGGATGTTTCCCGGCAGCCTCCATGAGAGGGATGGCTGCCTAGAGGCTTCCACACTGAGATCTGGGATCATACTACCTGCTTTCCTGCTGCCTATGCAGCTACTGAGTTTCTCTCCTCCCCCCAAAACAGCCTTTCAGATCCCACCCAGGCTGTGCTGCTGAGATGCCCCTCATCCTTGAGTGGCCCAGCAGGAAGTGGTCTTTCCCTGTCCCTTGAAATCCAGCATAACTTTATACCAAGCATAGACAAACTTTTACCTGCCTGTGAGGAGCTATGCAGTATTTCAGAATTTGTCAAGAGCATTGGTTCTAGTTGCAACTAGTCCTCCCTGACTTGGAAATAGCAAAGCTGCCATAGACAGCATGGGAGTGGATGGTGTGAACTGACCCACAGACATAGTTAAGGATGCTGACATTCGAATCGTCTATATTTTTTAGATGGCATGCAAATGCATCCTCTTGTTCAATGTTGGAGGGTATTTCCCACCCATTTAAAATGTGGTTTTAGTGGCAAAAAGCAGAAGACATTGTGTGAGAGTAAGAATCTGAAGAGACCATATTTTCAAGATAAGCATGAAGTAAAGAGGGTGAATTAGTATAGGGCAAGACTATGTTATTTCAAAGCTCAATAATATACCTCTTTCAGCAAGGCTGTACCTCCTAAAGCTCCTCCCCAAAGTGCTACCACCTGAGAATGCAGAAGTTTCTCATCTCCACTTATATGCTGACATGCATTAATTACTTTTTCTTCTGCCAGATTTAAAGTGCACAGTCTTATATTAAGGTCCTTGATCTATTTGGGGTTTACATAGTTATACTCTTCTGTATGAACACATCAGTTTTCCTAATACCAGTTGTTAAATATAATGTCTTTTTTTCCAATGTGTGGTGTTTAGGAGCCTCCTTACAAAGAAATATAAGCCCATAATGCATGGATTCTAATCTGTGTATTCTATTATTTTCCATTGATCTATGTGTCTGCTTTTATGCCAGTACCATACTATTTTCATTAGGTTTGCTCTGTGCTATAACTTGAGATTGGGTATGATATTTCCTCTAGTATGAGTAAACATTTTTAAACTTTAAAAAAATGTAATTTTAGGACCGGGCATATGGCTCAGGTGGAGAGAAGCCTGCCTTATATGCGCAGAGACCTGGGTTTGATCCCCAGCATCACACAATCCAGGCATGCTTAATGTCTCTAATCTCAGCTCTTAGGGAGTAGAGGCAAGAGCATCACAAGTTCAAAATCATTTATTTTATGCCCTTGGGCTGGCCTCTCAGGAGAGCTTGCTTGTATCTTTTCCCTTGTGTTTCTCTTGTCCTCATTCAGCCATTCCTGTGGCCATGTCTCACATGCTCTCCTGTCTCCACCTGAAATCCCTGGCCAGCCAGGCTAGGTTTATAAGCATGTACACATCCTTGCCTTAACTTCCCCATGGGGACTGAGCAGTTTCAGATATGACAAAAAGAAACCCTTTTTAAATGATTGTGCTCTTCAAGGATACTTGTGTCAGTCATAGAGAGTCTATCTTTCACCTATTTGCTCTTTAAGTGTTTATGTTAATAATTGATGAAAAATGAATCACTTTAATGTGAAGAGCTTCATGGAACATGGTACATTCGCAAGGCTGTGCAGTTTCCATCTTTATCTAGTTCCAAAACTTTCACTATCCCCCTCCAAAACTATGTCTATTAAACAGTTACTCAGTACCTCTCCATTTCCCAGCCGATGTCACCACTATCCTGATTTCTGTCTTTGTGATTTTAAGCTATGGCAAGCATCTTGCAGACATGGAATTCTAAGACTTTCACCTTTTGGATTTGGCTTCTTTCACTTATAACATGATGCTTTCACGGTTCTTCCAATTTTAGCATGTCTTGGTGCTTTATTCCTTTTTATAGTTTAATAATTTTCTATCGACAATACTGTGCTGATTAGAGATGTTTAGGTTTGGTTTTTGTTTACTTGTTTGTCAAGATAAGGTCATCTGGGAAGAGGGAATGTCTAGAAAATGCCTCCATCAGATTGGCTTGTGGGTAAGTCTGTGGGGGTCTTTTCTTTTTTTTCCTTTTAATCTTACTATATTTATTATTATTAAATTGTAAAAGTATGCCATCATTTATAGGGGGTCTTTTCTTGATGGATGATTGCTGCGAGCAACTTGATGCCTGGGCAGGAGGTCCTGGATTGTACAAAAAGCAGGGAGGGCAAACCACGAAGAGTCAACCAGGAAGAAGCTTTTCTCCATGGTTCTTGCTCTGCTCCTGCCCTGAATTTCCTCCATGGTGGACTGTGATTGGAATGCCAGATTAAACCCATTCCTCCACCACCACCCCTGCCCTCGAGATTTTTAGTCACAGAGTTCACCACAGCAGTTGAGCTATCTAACTAGTACACATATTACCTGTCTATGCATTCTCTCTATACTGGGCGTTTGGGTTGTTTCTCCTTTGGGATGCTGAGACCAATGCTGCCCTGAGCATGACTGGACAAGCTTTTGTTGTATTAACTACTCTTGTCCTTTGGGATGCATACATTTGGACTGAGGAGTTGTTGAGTTGTATGTCAGTTCTGTTTACCTTTTTGAAGAACTGCCAAATTGTTTTCCTTCATTTTTTAATTGAGCTCTTACCTTCAGCAGGCACTGTACTAAAGCACTGACAGCATAATGCAGTGGATACATGATATGTGTTTAGAGACAGGAGAAAGCAGAGGACCTTAAGTCAATTAAGGAGTTTTTAAGAATTTGTGATATTTCCAGCCCCACAGTCCCTCTCAATTTCTCTTGGTCTCTGCATCACACCTTAACTGTCTGCATGCATCTTTTTGTGTACTTCTTTTTTATTGGGGGATGGAGACAAGAGGAGAAAGGGGTAGGACCATGGAGAGTTCCCACACGCAGCTCTAGTAATGGTTACTAGCAACTACTATTGATGGTGCAAATGCTATTCTATAAAATAGGAATTATTACTCATTTTGCAGGTTTGGTATGGAAATTTTGCAAAATTAAAAGTAATATTCAGGTTCAACTGGCAGAATCAGGATGTAAGTCCCAGGGTGTTTGACATTGTCTTTCAACACACCAACATAGTGCTACTTGTTGACCAGCAGAGACGTGAAAGGCTGCAAACAAACACCATGTAGCCAGTGCCATGGTGTCTCTGGGCTATTGGAGAACACAGGGGGCTCATTGATGGTAAGGAATCCTATGATAGACCTATCCCTGCAGGTTGACTTGGGCCCTAAGCCCATGTCTTGGAATTACTGGAAAAAAAAAACAAATCCTAGGTTATTCATCATTAATGAGCGGAGAGCCTATGACATGATATTGGACAGAGGCAACCCACCGCCCGACACTTGTAAATGTCACCTCTGTAAGCAAAGTGGTGTGCACACATTCCTAAAAGAAAAGCATGCTGCATAAGATGCATTTTCTGTAAGTTACAGTAGATTCAAGTCTGTCCTCTGAACACAGTATCTCTCTCAAATCAGAAAATCCATGAGCCACAGAGTGCGAGAGAGATACTTTGTTTAGAGATTTGAACCGAGAGTGGGAGCCTGCACTCAGAACCAGCCCAGAGCTCTGCAAGTTTCAGTGGGCCTCAGAAATACTGGGAGACCTTTAAAACAAGCCCCTAGAAGGGCTGATGCAGTCAGCCAGAGCCCTGGAATTTCCAGTTTTCATCAGCTCCCAGGTGACACACAAGCGGACATCACCATGCTGGGGTGGAGAGAGTGGCGGCCAGAGTGTGTACCTGAAAGGCAACTGTGCAAATTCCCAAAGACTCCCTGAACTTCTTCTGTCCCTCTGGCATCCTCCTCCCTCTGAAACTGTGGTGCACACATACATTGCCTTGTGAGTTTTACCACTGTGACCACCATGGGTAAAATGTTCAGTTTACAAACACAAGAAAACATTGCAGAGGTGCTCAAGATGTTAAACATGAAATTTAAGAGGTCTACTCACAGACCTTTCCCCAAAAATAACTGAAAGGAAGTACTCGAACAAAGACCTGTACACGAGTGTTCACACACTTGGAGCAACCCCAGCCACCCGTGTTTACGCTTAAACCCCTAATATGCATAACTGGATACTGACTGGCCATTAAGAGTTAGAACACTACCATGGCCTCAGTTTTGTGTCCCTATAAGAATTCTGTGGGTCTTTTTCAAAAGCACAGTGTTCCTGTGTGTGTCTGTCCATCACTTCTCAGCAAGGTGATCAGGTGAGAGAAGTTTTTAGAAGCACTGTCCCAGAAGATTAGAAGAGTCACTGACTCCATTCACATTGCTCAGGCCACACAGACGTAGTAAGAGATATGCTAAATCCTCCTTCCAGCCCCTAGGGCAGGTCAGAGAATTGGGCTTACAATGTGGACCAAAGCCAAATGCCCTTCCTCCTGGCAGGTGCCTCCATAGGCCACGTGTTCTGCAAAGCTTTGCATTTCACCCTCTTGCCTCTTCAGAACCCATCTTTTAGGAAGGAGCCCATAACCTCCTGGAGATGGTGCTCTGTTTATTTAAGGCAACTGGGGGGCAAAAGGCTATGTGCTGAAGATGAAATGGGAGCCGTGTTAATTCCGTGTTAATGACAGCAGAGCAATTTTCCTACAGGAAATAACTAGTTACCTTAATCATTTTAAGTAGTTATTAACATCAGCCTTAAAAGGATAGCTCTGCTTATCGCAATCCATGCACAAAGGAAATGAAGACATGAATAACCGGACCTTAAACACATTTCTGGCATCTTCCTTCTGGGTGGTATTAAACGGTATTAATCTTTTTAACCGACTTCAATCCTGAGACCACAGCCGTGTGATAAAACGTTAAGTGAAGCATTGGAAATAGAGGTGGCCTCACCAGATTTATTGTGCCAATTTACCAACAGCAGAAGCACACAGCATTGCTGCGAGGAAGCCCATAGAAAAGGAAGACTGACAGGGAGATGTATGGGTTAATTAATAAAATGCAGATAATAGCACCGGCCTGATACTAATACTTCTTCAGAGGCTGCTCTGTATATGTCTCTGGGAATAAACAAAACGGCAATGTATCGTTGCCACTGTATCCTGCACCCACACACACACTCCAGATAAGGATCAGAGTTGGGAAATGAAAGAAATGCAAGCAACTTCATCCAGGCTACAGACAATCAAGAAGAAAAAGGAACCGCCAAGCAAGAGTAAGCAGCTCATTGGAGGGTTTTACAGTTTTAAGATACAGGAAGTCATTTTTTCCCCTAAGTAAGAGGATTGTTTTTCTCCCCTGTGGTAGTTGTGCTTGGCGGAAGAAATCAGTGTTATCATACATGTCAACAAAGTGTATTTAAGACTTATGATGTGTCACAGGCTTTGGGTGAAGGTCCTAGGAAATGGGTCTCTGAATGCCACAGTACCACTCTCTAGCAACTTGCCTTCTCCTGGGGAGATTTTCCTAGAAGACTGAGCAGGAAAGGCCCTGAGAGAGGGGTGGGGTAGGCACGATGGTGGCATAGCGGTGTGTGATCTCCTGAATAGAATGGATGAAGGGATGAAGCTTGAGCCTGGTTGTGAAAGAAAAGAGAGGTCACCAGAAGATCCATGGATAAAGGACAGTTCAAGTAATAGGGAAGATGGATTCAAAAAAATGGACAGGTCTAACCCGGAAGCCATGGCACAGCTGATGTGTATCATCAGACATGGCAGCAAAGATAAGATAAAGGTCTTGAATGGTCTTCAGGGCAGGAGGGAAAGAGCCTAGATACGTTTCCTTAGGAGAGTGAGGTGTACCAAGAAGGGCTCCCAAGTCAGGGAGTGAAATGTTTAGACTTAAGCATCCCAGTGGTTGTTATGGGGAGAAAGGCTCAGAGGAACAGGAAGTTGGAAGCATCCAGGCCAAGTGGGAAGCTATGAAATAATACAGATGAGGTTAACTGAACCAGTGCAGTAAAGAGGCCAGCAACAGCTGCAAGGCTTGCTGGCTACTGTAGTGAAAGCCACGGGACTTCAAGACTGGTAGAATCACACAGTCTCCCTCAGTACCCATGTTTACAATACACATCTGGGATGAGAGTTCATCATTGAGGGGAGGAGGAGGAGGAACAGATCTGAGCCGAGTTCTGAATGGCAGAACTAGGCATTTGGTCTGGCCTGGGGTAGACTAAGATCTGGTATATAAAATGTCATAGGTGTTCCTAAGTCTCCCTGTCCAAGGCCCAGTGATCCATCCCCAGTGGTAAGGTTTCTTTGGACTGGCCTGGGCATCAGGGTTCTTCTTCAATAACATAGGGAAAGGAACATTAAAGAGGCTCAGGGCTGGAACAAAGGTTTGGGTTTTGTTCTGTTTTCACACTTGCTCAATCCAATTATGAATCTGAGGACCAAGACAGCAAAGAATGGCTCGTTCTGGTATCCATTCTATTCCATAGACATTAAAGCCACGACACTGTTGACCCCAGAAAGGCCTGGAGCGGTGTGTGTGTGTGTTTTGTTTGAGCCTAGGAGAGTCCCAAGTCTTTGTCTTTGGGGCATGCCTAAGGTTGTACCAGTATAACCTCAGATGTTGCAATTCTCCTTGCTGATCCGAATTCTCCTTCCATGCCTCCCATCCTACAAAGGTCTCTAGACATTCCCACCGTTGAGCATCTAGACCTTGGAGAATCTAGTGTAACTATTTGGGGAAAGGTAGGGAGGGTAAAGGATACAGCCCAGTGAAATTCTTTTCTGGACAGAATTGGGCACATAGCCCTGACGAGAAAGTTATACAATGGATGGCTCTTTTTCTTCCCGTTTTCCCTTGAGTTTCTTCAGACCTTCCTGTAAACTGAAGAGTGCTCTGAAAGCAGGGAGTCTGGACTTCTCTTCCCTTGTGGCTTCCACTTAGAAGCTCAGCTCTGGAAGCAGATCCAGCCCTTTTACTTACTGGAAAAAAAATGAAAAAGTGAGACAGCGGGATGATGAACATGTTATTATGGGAAGCATTTGAGAAGTAGAAACAGGAGGATCCCTTGATCACAGGCATTACAGATCAACCTGGGCAATATGTGAGACCCTCCATGTCAGAACATTTATTTGAGATATCAGTTACCCTGATTTGATCATTATACAGTGTATACATGTATCCTGTTGTACCGTATCCTATAAATATTGTATGTCAGTATCTTTAAATGTTATAACCTGACTTTATAAAGCATTTTTAGATGGATAAAGTAAGATAACGTTTATAAAATACCAAATATGGTGACTGCCAGGTAGTACAGACCTTGGTGAGTGTTAGCAATCCCACTGCTTTGATTTGGGATAACTGTCCCCGACCTGAATGTTAGCTATCAGTCAGTAAAATATGAACTTAAACAGCAGTTAGCTAATGAACCTCATAGCTCCACTGTGATCCCATGTACTTTCTGCACTGAGCCGTCTAGGGAAAGGGGTGGTGGTGGTGGAGGAGAATTTGTATGTATGAGAAATTTTTAAAGAATTTACTTGGAAAGATGGGTAATGAGGAATGTGGGGCAAAGAATAACATTGGATCCTTGAGTACCTGCTGCACACCCAGTATGTGTTGGGTGTTTCGTGTGCAATAATTTGCATAATATGAAAAAAACTCAACAGAGCAACCCAGAAAGCCAGCCTGGAGAAGATGGCAATTTAGGAGGATCTTTTGGTGAGCAGAGATGACTGGTAAAGAATGAGTGGTCATTCCAGGTAGAGACAAACAGCATGTGTGAGGTGATGAGGAAAGCACAGAGAGGAACAAGGAACCCCACCCTAGGCAATAGGCTGCCAGTCTAGGGCATCAATACCTGTAGAAGGAAGGGAGATGGTATTCTCTATAAAAACCAAAAAGGGTGGCTCCTGGCCAGCACCGTAAGGCAGGATGTTTCCTGTCAGATGTTGCTGAGGGAATTGTAGGTACTGGGCCTGGTGTCTCATCCCCCATAGTTGTTATAAACTAAAGCCTTCTGGTGCAAGAAGCCTCATTCCACAGGGATGTGTGTCTTTGGCCTCTGCCTTAAGTATGTTGACAATCCTGGCTCTCAGAGCATATACAATTATAGGGAGACTGTATTGCTTATCCATTAACACTTTGTTTCTGGCATCAAGCACATGGCCTGTGTATTAATAACTCTGTCACTTAGATGCCTTACTTAACATCTTCATGCCTCAGTTTACCTATCCTCATACACAGGCCTTTGTGAGTATGAAGTGAGATTGTGTATATAATGTGAACTGGCCCAGTCTTGGTTACATCACTGACTCAATGATAGTGGGTGCTGCTGTCTGTTGCTCACTGTGGATATGAGATCAGTTCTAGAGATTTGTGGGTAATATGGGCAGGACAGAGCCAGAGAAAAGTGCAGCTGAAATGGAGTGGAGGTCTTTCAACCTCTTCACCAGCTCCTAGCAAGGACAAATGGTTCCTCAAAGTCTGTTTGAACTGATGTTCCAAAAGTTCAGGAAGAAAAGAGAATGTGACCTGGAATGGCCTAGAGGTGTTCCACAATGCCTGGTAAGCAGGAAGTGCAGTCACCGCCCCTCCCACTATAGAAAGCAGAGAGACCTTTGCTGCTAACCCTACTCATCTCCTGGCTGACCCTGTTCTGCCAGAAACAGCCTTCTCCTTGGTAAATGACAGTCCCAACACAGCCATGACATTTGGGGAAAACCCTTGCTGAATGCTTGGGTCTCAATCACAGGGATAGGATGGAAAGACAACACATTGTGTTCTGTCCCCAGAGAGATTGGGCGCAGTGGTTTCCAAGGAACACCACAGTGCTGTTTCATGCTCACAGACAGGCTTGGAAGGATGCTGAAGTCTTAATATAGAATGTCCACACACCTCTTCCCAAACGCTGTCAGCAAAATGCTATCTCCACTCCTCTCCCCGGGAATATTTTGGGAGCCTGAGACAAGGGCGCCATCTGGGCTTCCCTGAAAAATGGTGAAAATAATTTGGCTTTCTTGCCTTCTGTCTCCCTTTACCCCTGTCAACCCCTATTCACCTCTTAGAAGCAAACCAAACAAAATTCACTGAAACTAGCCACATCCAACCCTCAGCTGGCATCGATGACAGTCAGAAAACATATGGGGGGTGCAGCCGGAAGGACCTTCCCACCCAGGGTCATTTGGCTTGACTCTATGTGACTCCATGTGAAAATGCAGAACACAAATGTACATCCTGGGAGCTCTGCTGTTCCTGTAGTTTACAGATATAGAAACTGACTGGCTTTCCTGGCTGGATAGCACTGCATGTGTGCACACATGCACACACACACACACACACACACACACACACACCTGCACTTTAAGGGTTTAAATTTTTATGGATATCATTTGGTTTTGTCAGCATGACAGGACAACTGTAGACTGTTATTGGGAGGGGTATACAATTCAAAGGTCTTATAGTGCATGGAATAGTCACACACCACCCACTGGCAGGGAGTATTAACCCGTAAGTGCATTTGCCAGGATTCAAAATCCCATCCTTCTTCCATGGGACTCTCTCCCTCCTGTGTATTGGGTCATAGATCCCGTTGTTCTCTAGCCTTTGGTTGCATTTCTAATGCTCTCACAGACCATAATTTGTGTGGCCATCCCTGAATTGAGCACATTGGTTTCTGGATTATTGGGGTTTTTTTTGTACTTTTCCATGTAACTAGGAGGCTTTTCTTGGCGATTTGACATTTGTTTTCCAATAATTGGACGATCTGAATCACATTTCTTAGAATGAGCTAATAATTTCCCATTTGTTTTTCAGAAGCCTTGTTAGACTTCTCCCACTCCCCAAAAATGGGTTACGTTTTTATTAAGAAAAATATCACTAAATGAATTATGATCTAGGACTGAGATACAGTTCACTTGGTAGACATACACAGAGCCCTGAGTCTCATCCTTCACACCATTAAAACATGTGGTCCATACCTGTAACCCCAGCTCTTGGGAGGTAGAGGTCGGAGAATCAGGAGTTCAGGGTCATATATAATGAGTTCAAGGCCAGCACAGGCTACACGAGACCCTGCCTCAAAATAAATACTCATAGATCTCTTTGATTATTAAAATACTTTGGTGGATACTCATAATGCTTTTAACTTGTCAAGCACCATGGCATGAGATACGTTATTATGTTTAGGTGATCCGACTCCATGGTTTGTGGGAAAGCTTGGAAAGAGAAGTTTGCCAATAGTCAGCATGTGGTCTCTGGACACATTATACAGCATAGTGAGAAATATTTGAAAGTAAAAGTAAAGGGTCACTGTTCAGTGTAGTTTTTAGCTCAGTGATCTATATCAAAAGCAAACTGATGTCTCATCACTGTCTTTTACTCTCTCTCTCTCTCTCTCTCTCTCTCTCTCTCTCTCTCTCACACACACACACACACACACACACACACACACATACACACACACCTCCATTCTTAACTCCCCATTGTTTTTAAAATTAAGGCAATATTATCAACAGGATCTTCAAGACTGAATATGGTCTGTCCCTGCCTTTTTCTCCTGAGTCACCCTACCCAAATGACCCTTAACTTCTGGTCTCTGACACTTCCACTCACTCCATAGTGCCATGGGAGCTTTGCACCCCCTCCTGCTTTCAGATTTCTCTTTGCTTAGCACAGGAAACACGTAAGTCTGTACTGAGAGGACAAATGAAAGGCTTGCAGGACAGCCTTCAGGACTGGGATATTTGCTTTATTTGCTTTTGGTTTGATTTGAGCCAGTCACTATCAAACGAAGAAGGCAGAGGTCACAAACTGGCAGTCAGGAGGACTGAGGCTGCTCTTGACCTACACACACACATCATTGAATCACAGTCCTGTCCCCAACCTCCTTCTCTGTTGATAAGTCCAATGTCACTGCGACCCATTACATCCCCATCATAAGCGTGTTTCCTGCTTACATAGCCCAGTTCTATCTTCTTGAAGGGATGCTCAGCAGACAACCTATACTTTTTCTGAGATGTGTTTATTTTTTTCGAAGAAGCGTGAAAGCTCGCTCCTAAAATCTCCACATTTTCTACACAAAGACCTTAATGTCTTAAAGGGCTTTGACTTACCAACATGACTCATTGACCAATGGTAGACACATCATTTGCATTCCGGTCCCTAACCAGGTATAGTGGAACATGACTATTATCTCACTTACCCAGGAAACTAAGGTGAGAAGTCACTGAAGCCTGGGACTTAAGTCCAGGCTAAGCAACATAGTGAAATCCTGTCTCTAGACAAAAAAATAATAAATGAAATAAAATATGTCCCTTGGACTTTTTCTTAGCACTCTGTTCCTCTCCAGAGCCAACCCACATGGATAGATTGTGTGTATTTAATGGCTTTGGAGCTGACTGCTATGCATTGCCACTTATTAAATATCACATTTCAGGCAATTAAAGTGAATAGTCAAGCCTGGCTTTGTGGATGCTTTATCCAAATTGTTCCACAGCTTGACTTGAAAGAGGGATGCTGTTCCCGTTGCCCCACTGACATGCAGTAAGGAGATGGGTCATCTAAAGTAACTGCAGAATAGACAAGTGAGGTGCCCGGCAAGCTGAAGGTCAGGATTTAATACCTCCTTTATCCATGATGGAGTCTGAGGGCCGAGGGCAAGTAAGGCAGATAGTCTTGGTCTCGCCTTTGGTGTGCATCTGCCACAAGCATTGATAGTCCCTGTCCTGAGTGTTCAGCAAGTCATGTCTCTTTCAAGTTAAGTTGCATCTAAAATAGCAAATCCAGAAGCCCATATAAATAGCTGAAAGAGGGCAAAGCTTTGTATCATAGTCCCTGGGATGACTCCACAGAGACTTGGGGTGTCACATTGCTGAAACTTTCAAAGCCAGAGAAATAGCAACAGTTTCAACTGTATTCGAGGGGTAGGTGCAGAAATTACTCACAATATAGTTATGTCAAAAGAACAAACTCCTAAGATGGGTTCTTCCACAGATGTGAAAATAATTTCACCAGAATGGGTGCAAATTTGTTGTAGCTCTGATCCAAAAATAAGCAGTCGCACTGAGGCATTCATGGCTCTCTTTTATCCATTTCATTCAACCAATACACGAAATTTCATTGGCAAATGTCTCCAGTAATGATGGACTTTAATTCCTGGTTTAGTCTGATTGGTTGCAATAATTTTTTGATATAATATTACTTAAAATCAGCTAATATTAATATAAGCTTTGGAATATTTGTAATCATGAGAGACAGTGGCCTGCCTGGCCCTCAAAAGTTCTAAGAAATGTACTGGTAAAGTTACCTTGCCCTTGACTTTTTGTGAGTAGAAGTAGGAAAATGATTCTTGACTTAATTCAAAGTACCTATATAATATTAGACTCAAATTCAAACAAAATGAACCTTCATTAATGCTAACCCCTTAAGCTCTTGAATGTCTATCAATACCTATCTGACATAAATGATCTGGACATGCCAATAGGATGCTTTTCATCTGGAGATAATCTCTTCTGTGGCAATGATAATGACCTGAAGAGAGGAGGGGCCCTGAGACAATGTGTACAGACAGAACTGCTGTTATTCTAATACCAACTAGCAAAATCATCTTGGTGGTCAGAGGATAATAAGACAAAATAAGATATGAAAATGAATAATCTATAGACACTTTTCTAAAAATTAAAAACGCAATCCGAACATGTTGATGGCCTGACTTTTTTCTAAGTAACTTCGAAGTCGCTAAGCCCCTTGTTTTCCTTGTCTGAGCCTCAGCAGTCAGGCATTTCTAATAAGAATCATCACGGCACCCATTTAATGAGTGTGTGCTCTGGGCCAGATGCTGCATTTGAAGCCTGCTTTATCTCATTCGTACATTTGATCTCATTTGCATGTTGCAGTTCTTTAACCGACACAGCCATTCCTTGAGCAACCATGTTGCAATCCCATTTTGCATGTTAAGAAATTGGAGCTCAAAGAGACTAAAAACTTAGGGCTTGAACCCGACACATTCAACTCTAGAACAGTGAGCTGTCTTTCCTCACACTCAGTGCTAGGATGGTCTGAGGTCTTGTGAGTGTGAGGGAGTGGGCTGAAGAAAGTAACTGAACACAAAGTGAAAGGATGGGAATAAGAAGTCTCTAGCTGCAGGTTACCACTCAGAGGAATGCACCTTAAAATCAGACGAGGCTCACAAAGCACTCTCACACCCCACCTTTCAATCCTAGTTGATACCAGCCTCAGCCCAGAGCACACTTCTGGAAGGATTTGGATGAACCTCTCTACAGGAATCACAGTCTACATTGGCTTTCAGCAGCTTCACTACTGGGAAGCACAAGGGATACAGATGCTTTGGGGAAAGGACCACGGAAGGAAAGTTCGGCTTCTAAAAGCAGCTATTTTAGAATGTCTCCTAGTGGGAGGGGGGCCACCAGGGGAACATTCCGATTCTTGCATGGTATCGCCTCCTCTGTTGTGATTGCTTGCTTAGACCCTACCTGGATTCCAAAAGAGGATGCTGGTAATTGTCTTGTTTCATTCTTGCGACAGCACTCAGACACATTCTCATTCTTCTAAGAAAAAAGCCATGGCACAGAAGGGCTGGGAAGCTAGCCGTGGGTTACTCAGATAGAAGAGGTATCTGGATAAGCCAAGCCTCAAATTTTCTTGCACCATCCTGCATCCAAGTGCTATATCCTGCATTTGTTCAAACCTTAGAACAACTCACTGGAAAATATCATGCCTTAAAATCCAAGTAGTGTTCTCTCCAGGGGGGAAAGATCCCTTCAGCCTCATATTTTACATTGCCATGATACATCTAGGGTCTCCAGTCAACGAAATGATGGATGCTTCATTTCATTTGCAGCTTTAATTGCATCTACATGTCTTAGGATACAGGAAACCATCATCACCTGGCAGACCCACGATAATTGCCAAAGCTTAGGGTGAGAATGTGTCAGTTGGTAAATATCAAGCCGTGCTCCTCTCTGCAGAGTGTGTGCTCTTACACATAAAGACAAACTTGCTAATGACTTCTATAAATAAGTTCTCGCTTATAACTGTTGTTCCAGCAAAAGCCGCTGAAATGTAATCTCCTCTTCAAGTATGAAACACCTTCCTTTTCTCTTTACTGTTTTATGGGAAAGTGGAGTGGGCCTGAATCGCTGTCACTGGCTGTGTGACCTCTCTGTGCCTTCTTTTTTATCCTTTGTCTATTTCAGGAACAAACAGATAAGCTGTGTGAGCGCCTCGAGGATATGGGATCTATAGATTTCATCTCTGGACTCCAGGGGTCCAGCATAGGGTGGGCAGCTGGGACCTCAGTGCTGACAGAAGTAAACTTATTGGAATTGGTGGTGCTTTGGAAAATTTAAAGGACTATAGACATGTAAGAATGGCCATTATATGAGGGGGAGGGACAGACTCATGCTTACTTTCTCCCAGCATGTATTCTCCCACTGTATACACTTACCGGAAAATGAATGCCATGGAAATTCTTTGCTCAGCTCTTAACTTAAATAAGCCATGGTGGGCAAACTATAACGACAAACCAAATCCAGCCCACAGTGTGTTGTTGCAAATAAAGTTTTCTTGAAATCTAGCCACATCCATTCCCATTGGTTCCTATTTTCTCTTTGGCCACTTTAATACTAAATAAGCAGAGTTAAGTCACTGTGACCGGAGCTTCACAAGCCCCACGGATGGAAGATTCACTAGCTCACTCATTGCATTAAATGCCTGCCGCCTGATAAATTACCATCTGAGCCGCTTGGGAACTAAGCTCTCACTCCTTCCAGTGCAGGGAACACACACTGAGTTCTCCACAGTAGGTAGCACTTTCCTCAGGATCCTCAGGAAGACAGACTCAAAGACAGGATGCAGAAAAGGGAACTGCACACACCTAACCCTGATTGCTGCAGGAGCCAAAGGCTCTGTTATCTACTGCAAAAGTAAGCATAGAGTAAGAGCATAGAGTAAAAGCAAGCATGGTAAGAGCTGACTGCTGAGTGTCTAGGGCATGCCAGACCCTGGGCCAAATGCTTTTATCTGAGCCCATGAAACCATACTAGTGGTTCTAGAAAGTAGGTAGCATCACAATCCTTATGTAAAGATGAGAACCTGGGTTTCCCGGGTGCTCAGGGATGAAGTTAAGCTTGGACATCTATGTAGTCTTATATGACAGCAAGGGTCTTGACTCCCTTTGGGGATACACCTCTGAAATTCAGACTGCTTCCTACCAGTTCAGCCAAGCAACCCTCTCTCCTTGCTTCTCATGGCATCACATTTCATCGTCTGACCGACCATGGCCTGCCTTGCTTCCTCTATCCATTTCACAGTTATTTCTACCTTGCCATTGCTACTATGGGCAGATACAGTGCTGAGTCCTAGGACGCTGGACATGGTTCTTAGCCAAATGAAGCTTAGAGTCTAGTAAAAAATGTGAAGAACTAATCATCCTCACAAAGAATGGGGAAACAGAACTGTGATGTGTGTTCCAAGTCAACAAGACTGTGATAATGACTTCCCAGGGATCTGTCTCAATAAGTGACCCCTGAGTTGAGTTCTAAAGGGGTTCACAAATAAAAATCGGATTTTTAAAAAGGGAGGGAAAGATATATTAAGCAGAAATAGCAGAATATACACAGGTTGTATAGAAAGAAGAGGTAGGATGTTTAAGTTAGACTGAAAGAAAGCTGCTCACACAAGTTAACCACATTTGAAAAAGTCAGGGCCCGCCTAAGGGCTGGACTCACATGCAGGCCTTTACCTTATGGGCAATGGAAGCCACTGAGTTATTACAGAGGTTAATGTGGCAGCCTGTCATGCTGAATGCCATCACAAGGTGACTCAGGTTTAATAAGGGGTAGAGTGTCACACAGAGAAAGGTAAAGTAGAGCATATGCATGGGTCTGAGTGATGCCTGGTCACTCTCCCAAGACATGAGGGGTGAGTGAGAAGCACTTGTCACATACTAGTCATGTACTTGTCACACACTCCTAGAAAGGGAAAATTATGCTTTATACCAGCTCTCAGCTGGCCCAATGACAAGGACAACTTGCCGTGGACTCAGAAGCCTGCTCACAGCAAGTGTTCATTCAGCAACAACAAATACTTGGGAATTAGCTCAAAGGATGAATTTCAGTGTGGATCTTGGAGGAAGCTTTGACTTTGGTCTCTAGAAAATCCTGGAATGTGAATGTAGTTCTGCATCTGATTGCATGAGTTTCAGTGCAAAGACCAGAGGCCTGCAAACCATGGGCATGAGAACCGCCTGAACCTGTGAGGTTCTCCACCATCTTCTGTGGTCCTAGCCAACTTCTCCTCTGTCATGCTTCCAATGAATGAAGTATAAATTACCATATCGTGATAAGCAAGATATAGACCCTCTCTGATCCTGAGTTCCTTTGTGTTTGTTAGAAATGAGCTAGCCTTGGTTTTATCTAAGGCCCTTTCCAGGACTCAGACTCTGAGCAGCAGAATGATTTCATTCAGCAAGCATTTGCTAACCTCCACCCTGGGCCAAATTCCATGACAAACATTAGGAGCAAGATAATGAATAGTATATATCCCTTAGATATTTGCCTAAAGGTGGGTGCTAACACAAAGCCAGTAGTTTAGAAGTAACATGGTGTTTGAGTGTGAACTCTATAACCATAAGAACTGGGTATAGTTTACCACTCTACACTTCCTTGACCAAATGGTGTCCCCATAAATAAAAAGCAGATTATGACATTAATGAGATTTTAAGAATTAAATGAGATGATATTACAGATGACATTTCCCTGTGCCTATGTCCTATTTATAAATGCTGTATTTATACATCTCAGCTCAAGGTAAATCTCCAGAGAGGATGCTCAAACCCATTCTCCAAGCTCCCAACATACCATCCCTTGCTACTTGCATCACAGTTTGATTCCTACATTTATTGTAGATGATTAGTGCTCAGCAAATGCTATTGAAGATCATCAATAAAAGATGATGATGATGATGATGATGACGACAATGATGATGGTGATGATGATAATTCTGACAGTGATGTTCAGCTCCCACATGTCTGTATTAGGTAGCTATGGTTTGTTTCTATCCTGATCACCCAGTGCCCATGCCATTTGGGCTGTAAGATACTTGGAATTTTCATTTGTCATGAGTTTCCCAAGAGCTAGAACCAGCATAATACATTGATATATTCATAAGAAGAAATTTATTGTGGCAACTGGCCCACCTGACTATAGCAGGTGAAAAGACTCACCACATGGCATCTTGAAGCTGAAGAACCAGGGATCCATTGGCATGATCTTAATCAAGGGTCAAAGTCTGAAGACCCATGGATATTTAAATGGTGTCTGTGGTATGAATCTGAGATGTCAAAGTCTAGGCCCTGGAACTAGGAGTTGTGATTTCCAAGGACAGATAAAGATGGATGATCTAGCCCAAGAAGAAAGAATTCACCCTTCCTCTGTCTCTTTATTCACTATGGACTCATAGCAGATACGAACCCATGTTTGAAAAGGTAGATATCTCCTACTCAGTCTTCTAATGTAAATGCTGATCTGTTCCAGAAACATCTTCACAGACATACTCAGAAACATTACCAGCTACTTGAACATCCCTCAGCCCCATCAAATTGACACATCAAATCAATAATTGCACATTAATTTACAATCACAATAAATCCTGGGTAAGAACACCATGGGAACAGAGACAGGCTTGAAAGTCAATGTCATTGGTGTCCTAGAAAAGACAGGGTAATTGATGACTGTGATGTAAAGAACAGTAAGCAAGGCCTCCTCTGTCTCTACTGCACCCCTCTTGGTGGCCAAAGGGATCTTTCAAAATTGCACTTGAATCAGTTTATTTTAACTCCAGCAACTTCCTGCTACAAAGACCCTCACCAAGGTGTGCAAAGTCCTGTGTGAGTCGGCCCCACCCTGAGCCACTCCTAACCATCTGCACTGCCTCAGATCCTTTGTGTCTGCTATGCTCTGTGTGACTGGCATGCCTCCTTCCAATCTCCCAAGTCCTTGTTCTTCTTCATCATCAGATCTCAGCTCAAATATCTTCTCTGCAAAGAGCGTTTCACTAGCTACACTAACAGATGTTGCCCACACTTCTATATGTACCCTATTCTTTCCATTGCTGCCTTTTTTTGTAAGTTAAAAATGAGAGCATAGGCCTGATGGAGCACTGCACAGGCTAATAGTCCCCTAGCCCCTGCCTGTGGTTGCCTTTCTGACAGCAGACTAGCTGCAGTGTAACCATCTGTCGCCATTGGCAAAATATATAAGAAGTTAAAAAAGCAAATTAGGAATGTCAAGAGCAGTGATAGTATGTGCACCTTCTGTGACATGTTCTGTGATTCAGGATGGTCAGATCCGTGGTACACTCTGAAAGGGCACTACTGGATTCCTGATGCTTAATGATGCTCCCCTGGTTTGCAACTCCAGTGAATCTCTAGCTGGAGAGCTTTTAACAAATACAGAACCTGTTTCCTTCCCAAAATCATCAGAACTGGAGTGGGGCAAGCAGGCTCAGGAGAGTTCCAAAGCACCAGGTGACCTAGATGCCCAGCAACACTGGCATACCACAGGAATAAATGTGGCTACTTGTTTTCAACTTCAAAGGAAAGTTTCCTTCTAGGTCATTGTCTTTCTTAACTTTGAAAGCTTCACACACACACACACACACACACACACACACACACACACACACACACAAACACACCCTTTTATGCAATGTGGGATACTGGCAATAACGAATATTGTCTTGTACTTTCAGAGTCATAAGTCACTTTCCAGGCACTACCTTGTTAGATTCTCAATCAGTCAGTGCAGAGCACTAACACCATTACAGAAAGATCTATGATGCCTTTGCTGTGACAGTGTTGTAAGAGGCAAAACAATGAAAACACATGAAAGCCAGTGGGTGGCTCAGTGTGTTATGGAGTATTCATGCAGGGAGGAAGGAGGCTATTGCTCCTAGGAGGACTATGGGTAGATTTATAGGTGTTGAATTGAACGAAAAGGCAGTCAGAAATCAACTTAAGAATCATAATTGTAAATTATTCTATTTTATTATTTCTGTTGGTGTTGCTATTATTGTTTCTAAGACATGTCTAATCTCGTGTATCCCAAGTCAGCTTTTATCTCACTAAGTAACTGAGGATGACCTTGAACCCTGACCCTCTTGTCTCCACCCCCTAAGTGCTGGGATTTCAGGTGTGCACCACCAAAGCTCAGTTTATATGGTGCTGGACCTTGGAACCCAGAACAAGTAAGGGCACTACAAACTGAGCTGTGTCCACACCCCTCCATTGTTCATTTAAACTTTATTTGCATGTGTGCAGCTGTGTGCTTTATAATCAAAGAAACCCATCTGGGAGAATCTACACTGAACTGTTTATTTTCTATCAAGTGAACAAGGATTAGATAGAGATGAGGGAAATGGTGTTCACATCTACATTTTTAAATTTGTCATTACAAATATACTTTCATATTGCTATAAAAATATTGTTTAAAATAATAGCTATAAGGTACATCTTAAGAGAAACAATCACTTTCACTTTTTACAGTAAGTGATTAGGTCTCAGTGAGATGGTTTAAAACTTAATCATATGGCTAAAAGTCTGCAATGTATTCAACAATGGGAGTTTAGAAGGCTAAAGTAATAGAGGGAAACACAATTCACCACAATCCAAATCTAGGGTAACTCTTGCTACTCCTCCCCCTCCAACCCCCCCACCCCCGCCCCAGCCCCAGTGCTTGCTGCACAGAATTTGACAGGCACGCTGGTTCTGGTCAGGGAAAGGGGAAACAAAATTTTGCATAACCAAGTGAACCAGACAGGCTGGCGCATCATGAAACAGAGCTATCCGTTCTCTCTTCTGCAGAGCCAAGCAACCTGCACACTGCCAATCTCCCCGACATGGGGCTGGCTCAGCCCCCTGCTCACCCCAAGACTGCTAGGGAGATTTATTCACTGTCTGTGGCAGCTGTTGGTGCTGCTGGAAGAGGATGCCCACACCTAAAGGACTGTTCTATTTCCTAACTAGGAAAATTCACTTAACACACACTTTAGGGGAAATGTCCTGGGAGAGAGAAAGAACCAGATGGGCACTAATTTTATATAAAAGCACCGTTGCTACCAGAACATGTTTGCAAATGTGTGTAGGTAGTATGTTCATACAGTACATGCACACTCATCGTAAACATGTGGATTCTATTTACACCTCCCTCTGGAATTTCTTCAATTAAAAAATGGTCCTTCCAATTGTTCTTCAGTATGTTTGCAGTTCACCCTTGTGTCGAAGGATAAGCTGTGCCTCACAGTTCTTGATGCTGGACCGTTGTTCTTACTCTTGATTTTCCTTTCTGCCAGGTACAACTCATCCACTATAACCACGAGCTATACACAAATGTCACAGAAGCTGCGAAGAGTCCAAACGGATTGGTGGTAGTTTCTATATTTATAAAAGTAAGTCTTGCATTCTCTTGTTCTTCTTGCCATCCCCCATGAACAACCAGAATATCAGTCTACAGTCTCTGTTGGGATTAAAAAATATTTAAAGAAGTAATGTCAATTAACGTCCACGTCTAAAAGAGCTTTGGGATCTTAGGATTTTTATAACCATGCAATTCACGCAAGATTCAGGGCTACTCCAAGTAAGGTGAAGAAGTGATAGGTTCCATTCAGAGCTTCCAAACAGCCTGTAGGTTTGGGCAGCCTCTATCCTAAAGAGAAAGCTGGTGCTATTTGTAGGCACAGGCTTCAGGCCATACCTACTACAGCAGAACAAAGGTACAGTAGCAGGAGAAGAGGGGCTGGAGTGCTGATGGCCTCTAGGATTGAGAGACTGTCCATCACTTGCTGCCACCAGGAGAATAAGAGAAGGGTGAGATGTCCCTCCCTGGCGGGTCCTGTACTATAAACCTCCAGGCTTCCCCACAACAGCTGTAAAGTTCATCTTCCTTTCCCACTTGAATGCTGATTTATAATCCTGGCAGGTAGAATTAAGACCAAGTCCCCATGTTGACTGTGTGACCTTCAGCCATGCTCCCCTGATATTCAATAGGCAAGAACAGTGTGAAATGTCCAATTGAACAAATTCTCGTTGCTATTTTAATTATCTTTAATATTTTGGCAGATATAAAGTGATGCAAATGTGCAATTTTTTAATAAAAACATAAGATTTGTTTTCCAATTGTAAAATTTTTTTAAGTGAACTGTGTTAGTTACAAAGTACTACACTGTGCTAGTTGCTGGAGAGGTTTGTGCCCTAATCATTAGAGAAATTTGGACCTACCAGAACTTGGAATGCTATGAAGGGTTTCAGTAGAAATTTAGCAGTCACCACCAAGGAGATTTAACAGAGCTCTTGGAATAATGGGGTCCCTAGGGACCCCTTAGGCAATAGTTCCCTGCAAAGCAGACTCTACAACAGGTACTGGTCGTCTTCCCTGACGCCGTGCCTCCTGCTAACTTCCTCACCTTCATCTGAGCCAGGCCAAATTCATGAAGCTCATAATAGCCCAGCCAGGAAAGACACCTAAATCTTACCTTCATTAGTATATTCCCATCATGAACCTACTAAACAGATCTGGGAGAGGAACTAAGGATGAGTAGAGAGAAAACAACACTTAAGTGACCACACACTCTCTGCCGTATCACACTGGTACCTAAAAGCCTGAAGAAAATTCTTATTCTTGTCCCAGTTATGATACAGACAACCAACCCATGCAGTCAGCCTGGTCCACAAGCATTGTGAAACCTAACGGTATGTTACATACAGTCATGTTACCAGGAATCACCTCCCTCTGTGGTTGCCCACATGCCAAGCCTTCCACGAATAATATCCAGGGACCAACTTGCCTGTCCCAATCATTTGTGTCCCTTGAAGGGACACAAATGCATCTCAGTGTCAGTCCCTGACTTTGCCTCACTTTGCTCCAAGCTTCTAAGTCAGTGAATGCTATCCTGGAAGCTCAAGCATGTAACAGCTGACAATGACTGATGGAGTGACTGGCAGCCAACTTCCTCCATAGCAAACTTCCTCCTGCTGCTGTTTCACAAGCTCAAGCTGAAATTTGTACTACACTGAGGTCCTGACCAATAGTCAGGCTTGCAGTTCCTGGTTGCTCCCCCTGAAGTTTGGAAGGACCTACAATAAAGCCTTAGGCCATTAAGGGACAGTGGCCAGTTCCTGAATCTTCTTAGGTCAGTTTGGCCCCTGAGGAATTTCCCATTCTTTCCTTGAGCAAACCTGAACCTTTCTGGCTCAGTCTCAAAATAAACCATAGCATTCCCTCTTTCTTCCACAAAGTCAACCCCCAGATTTCCAGTGAGCTAGCTGAGCTCTGACTTGTCATGCACTCATCAAAAAACTCCAACAGAGCATGGGGCAGAGACCCATCCTCTGCTAGACACTGGTACCCAGAAATGAGATGGAATCCTTAGTCCCTAAGGATGTGCAGCCTCTGATACTCCCCAGCCCTCCTTCTGATGCCCCTGCCTCCTACTTCCAGTTCCCTGTAGGTAAGGCAAGAACACAAGATGAGAAATCCCCACATATGAGTGGTTCATCTGGAGAAATGTCACTCTGACCAAATCCTGAGCAACAGATGGCTAAGGGTTTAGTGGCAAACAGAGATGATGGCTCAGCAATTGAGGGTACATGTTGACAAGCCTGATAACCTGACTTCAATTCCTGGGACCTGGGTGGAAAGAGAACTGACTCCCATAAGTTGGCCTCTGAGCTCCACACATTCTTTGAGGCACAAGTGTGTGTGTGTGTGTGTGTGTGTGTGTGTGTGTGTGTGTGTGTGTGTACACAATCAATCAGTCAATCACTCAATCAATAAGAGAGACTTGTTTCCCCTTCCCTCCCATGACCACAGAGAGCTGAGATTTGGCTATAATTGCTGTTCGATCACACACCATTAACTTCCCACTTAGCTTACTTATATCAAGTACATATTTTATCCTCTCGCCCACACTGCCAACACACTTGTGCCCACAAATCATCTGTGTGCACTTTGGAAATATTTCAATCATTTTTAATCAGCTCCAAAGGGGGCTGGTCTCAATAACAGTATTGTCCAGCTTGTCAGGAAGCCAAGGCACCCAGACACTTAGGCCCATTGCAGATTCCTATTCCACCAAACCCCTTCTTCATGGATCTCCTGCTGTCACAGAGTATATCAGGACAAACAGGATGAGGCTCTGAGCTGTCCTTTCAGTGCTTTAGAGGATGTCACAGCAGAAGCTGAACTTGGCACTGACATATCCAGGGAGCACAGCGTTCAACTTGGGACTTTGTCCCACTGGAGGTGGATTTTTGCCTCCGTCGAGCATCGCCATTCCCCAAGCACCAGCTCGTTGTGTGTCTCACTACAACACACCCAGGAAACCGTGTGAAAAGAAAGACAGATGGAGACAAAATAAACAGTCTGTGCTTTCTCCAAACTAAAGTTACCTGTTGCTTATCTAATAACGATGATCATCTGCTGTGATTTTTTTTCCAAACCTCAGAATAAATCAGATTTAAAATGTTGATGTGTCACAACATCCGATTAGCAGCTGAGACGTAAATTGCAGAGCTGCGCTGAGCAAGGTTGGAGAGAAATGACTAAGATGAACAGTGGTACTGGGAAAAGGCTGAGTAAAAAGCGAGTTGTTAAGGAAGCTATGCATGATAAAAGGGCAATTCTCTTACCCCAGTCTTCTGATGCTTAGTCTCTTCTCCCAGAGGAAGAATCTGGATATGTAAGAGCATGAGTACAAGATGGAAACTCATCTCTAGCACAATGGTTAGCCCATTATAGGTACTTGATAAATATTTCTAGGGTAGACGAGTGGGTGAGTGGGTGGAAGATTGAATGTCATGGTTTATAATATATTCATATGATAATGAGCAGTGGAATTACAAGGTTTTCTTTTTCCTCCCTCTTCTGGTACCCCTATTCTAGATACTCTTTCTACTTAGATGAATGCCTCTTTCCTGACATTTCATTCCATATTCCCTGCTCAGAACCCTTTGATGGTTCCCCATGCCTGAGGAATAAAGTTTAAATGAATCCCATTGTGACATTCAAAGCCTAACATGGGCTATCCTCCCATCCCAATGCCTTTAGTTCCAACTACGCAAGGTGTTTGTATGAGCATCTGCCTATCATGAATGGATCCTCAGCATGGATGCTTTTCCTGCCCTCCTTGCCTTCCAGTCTTTTCTGTATTCCGACATTAAAATACTTGAGTGTCCATCCATCCATCCATCCTTCCAAACCAATTCAGACCCTAGTATTACGTGACTCAAGAGACAATCTGTAATCCGTAAGGTCGAGATATCTTTATTGAGATAAATACCAGCCAAACGCAAGCCAGAGCGTGCCCAGGGCAGCTGAGCAGTGAGACCAGGGAAAAGGGGCAGGAGAAGGGTCTTCCATCTGCTCTGCAGCCCCTTAAGAGCCCATGCTGCATCATCCTGACCTCACCTTGACCAAGTCAGGAACACCTGTAGCCAGCCTCTAACAGGCGTGGCTTACTGTCCCCTACACCCTAGCTCCCCTGATTCCCAGACAGTGGGTGGACTCTATCAGAACATTCCCTAATCCACACGAGGATGATTTGTTTACCTACCTCTCTTCCTTCTTGAGATGAGGTGTCTATACAGAATAGAGTGTGTGTTTCTCTGAATTTCCAACCATCATAGATTTGGACCCATGGTAAGCCATCAATGTGAAGGAATGAAATAATGTATGGAGATGCTTGCTCTGGGAGAGTGACTGACACACAGTCATTAATACTTTCTCTTCCCCTATAGGTTTCTGATTCATCAAACCCATTTCTTAATCGAATGCTCAACAGAGATACTATCACAAGAATAACATATAAAAGTAAGTTTGGTTCGATTTCTTTTACAGCAACAATTCTACAAAGGTTAGTCCTGTCGGAAGGCAGGAAGCCAGAACTGATGATCTCTATGGGCCCTTTCTGCCTCACGATCCTTTAATTCTGTAGAAAGTCACTCTGGAGAGTCAGGGTTGGCTAAGAAGCAGCCCATTCCAAACTCAAGTCCCCAGAGTACCTTTGTCATCCACGCCTGTCTAAGGCAATAACGATTATGATGATGTGGTCATCGTTATCCTGTGGATTGGTAATGAGCTCGGGGATTCTACCGGCTGACTGACTCCACCATGTCAGCTGTCTGTGTAGCTGGGGCTTTGCCAACTTTGTGATGAAAAAAGAAAAAACCACCCACCAGGTACTTTGGACCCAAAATGAACCTTTTCAGAACCACACCTGACCCAAGTCTTATCTCCTTCCAGAAGGGGGCTGGGCAGACATCTCCCTTCGTTCGCCACATCTCATGGATCTGTAGGGTTCTGCCAGCCTCCCAAGCATTTAGATTACTTCATTCTAAACTTCTTAATCAGAAAAGAAGAAAGTGTGTCGAGGTGAAGGGGGAAGAAAAGAGAAGGTAAACCTCTAAAGGTTGCAGGCCTTGGGGAAACCGTGTGAGGTGGAACATACCAAGAGATGAAAAGTCAAAATGGAGAAACAGAAGGGACATAGAGACATGAATGGGCAGGAAACTTGAATTCAAGTCTCGGCTTTGACCTCTGCCAAGGAGGCCCCTCGCTTTAATGCTGCTCCTTCATTCACAAAGTGAAAAAGTTCAACTCTGGGTTTTTGAAATCTTAAAGGTCCAGATAGACAATGATTTCCAACAATAGAAAAAAGAACATGTGGACATTGTAATTCTCACATCTCCCTGCAGAGTGCTTGCTTCCCTTGCTTAGCTGTACCTGCTGCTTCTGTCTCCAGTGTCGTGAGGAAGAGACAGTGGGAGGACAGTACAGAGAGCAATGGCCTCTACCGCTGGCTGCTTCTCCCAACCCACATCTTCCGTAGGAATGTAAAGATGGCTGAGACACTGGGCCTCCCCACAAGGGGTCACCATCAGGTCACTCCTATATAAAGAGGTTGAGGAGCGGATGGGGTGACACACTGCTGACCCTGAGATCACTCCAGCTCAACACACATCGCCTTCAAGACTGACTTAAATCCTCTCCACACACAGTCGTGCCCTGCTCATCAGTATTCTTGTGGAGTTCCCCCTAAGCACACGCTTAGATTGCTCAGCTAAGGGAGATATTTCTGTCTTGTGTGTAAATAGCACATTTATAACTGCCTATAAAAGATTATTATTCTTTTAACTTTTTTGATTAAAAAAGCATGAAAATTAAATAAAATGTTTTCAAATAATCTTGAATTTGCAGTTTAGAGACCGTGAAAAGCCATGAAATTGCACATTAAGCCCCAACACACAATCTGTCTGATTTCCACTAGCATAGGGGATCATTAGGGGGTCCTTTGCTCCCCTCCCCTCCCCCTACCCCAGTCTGATTAATATGAAGTGAAGTGATTACTGGCATAGAAGGAAAAGCAGAGGAAGGGAAGAGAGAGGAGGGAGAAAAGATGGGAGGCAAGCTGGAAAGAGGGAGCCGAAGCATTCCGGGCAGAGTGGCAGCATTGCAAAATTTGCTGAACATCGAAGGGACTCAGGGGAGTTCAGAGAGGGGGACCTGTTCCTATCAATGTGTCATCTCAGTTAGTGGAGGAATGAACAGTCTCCTTCAGTCATAGTAACAGGTGGCAGGGGTGAGGAGGGGCAGAAAAAGTGTTCGAGGACCAAGTCTCTGTGTCATAGAGAGCTTATAGTGTCTCCACCACTGAAGCAGAAACACAGAAAGAGAAAATAGATGTACTTTCTCCCCTATCCGCCGCCCCTCACACTCAACACCTGCCAGGGCCACAGAAGAAAGGAGGTTTAAGCAGGACACCCGGGCCTTCATGCAGAGACAGGATAATGGGTCCTCTAATAGCAGATGTTCTATGGGAGGTATCCCCCATAGTGACCTGTGTCACACACCTGAAAGGAATTTCACCCCAGGGATAATGATGGCTTGATACACAGAATTGGCCCAGACACCACCATGCCCAGGACATTGGCAGAAAGGGATTGATTTGCTCAGCAGGAAACCACAGCTCTCTTCCCTCCAGTTCAATTTCCTACAGCCTCCAGCAGGGGAAGGTTGACCCTGTGGCAGGTAGGGAGTCTGAAGCGAAGCATCCTCAAGCATACAACCTAGACATCTCTCCACACCCAGAGCCTCTGTAAGAGGTAGCAGGTTACACTGGCATGAGCCCACAAACTCAAGTCAGGAGGAGGAGGATGCTACCTGCTTGGGGTACCTTTTATAGTATCCTGCTTTCACACTCTTAAATGAGACAGGGAGAAGTCACACACACACACACACACACACACACACACACACACACACACTGTCTTAGGGTTACTACTGCTGTGATGAAACACCATGAGCAGAACAACTTGGAGAGGAAAGGGGTTTTTTTTGGCATACACTTCCGTATCACCGTTCATCATCAAAGGAACTCAAGACAGGAACTCAAACAGGGCAGGCACCTGGAGGCAGGAGTTGATGCAGCAGCCATGGAGGAGTGCTGCAGACTGGCTTGCTCATAATGGCTTGCTCAGCCTGCTTTTTTATAGAACCCAGGACTGCCAGCACAAGTACCGCCCACAGTGGTCCCTCCTGCTATCAAGCACTAATTAAGAAAATGCCCTACAGCTAGATCTCTTTTTTTCTTTTCTTTTTTGGTTTTTTGAGACAGGGTTTCTCTGTATTGTTTTGGAGCCTGTCCTGGAACTTGCTCTATAGACCAGGCTGGCCTCGAACTCACAGAGATCCACCGGCCTCTGCCTCCCATGTGCTGGGATTAAAGGCGTGAACCACCAACGCCTGACTACAGCTAGATCTTTTGGAAGCATTTTTCCAACTGAGGTTCCCTCTTTTCAGATAACTCTAGTTTGTGTCAAATTAACATAAAACTATCCAATAAACCCTCATACTCTACTATTTCAACCACACTACACAGAACACCCAAACACATCCCTTCTCTGATCTCTCAACCATCCATTCCACAGCAGAGTTCCAACCTGCCTCGCTCACTTAAATAGAGTATCCACTCTGCAGTGTATTTAGCATAAGAAATTTAGAGGCGATTTGGAATGGGTACTCTGCACACCCCAGGGTCAGTGTTGTGCATGTAGCACTTACCTTGTGCTCACACAAACCTTATAAATGGGTATGTTTGCTCTCCCCAGTTCAGAGATGAGACCAAGGATGCACATCTAGTAGGTGGCTGTGTAGCCAGTGACTTCTATATAATCAACAAGCTCTTAGCAATGAGCATTTAACATCTTCTCTCATTGTTATGTGGGAAGGTTTAGTCAACATGTCTCTGCCTTCAGGCAGAGGTCCCCAGGTCAGCTAAGGAACAGGGGTCCACATGGCTCTCATCTTTCCAGCATCAGAGGAACATCCAGCAAGTATCATTGCCATCAACCCATGAATTCATGTGATTCTATCTAAGGCTTGGTCTTTAAATATGCTCACACTACTGCTTAATTTCCACTCCCAGCACCTGTCACATGACCAAGACGTTCAACGTTACCATCCTCCCACAGAGGTGAGGATGGTGAAAGAAGGAACTTCCTGAACTACAAACCCATTCTTCTATACACATGGGTCCTCCTGGGAGTGGTTCCTATGTCATTTCCTTTCTCCCATGCTTCCTTCCTATGGAGCAAGGAAAAGCAAACTCTGATGTCTTGAAACTAATTATAAAGTCTGGTATTTTGAAATAGCACAAAACCTTTCAGCATGCTTTTCTCCTAATTGCAGCTTGGATTCGGGCTGATGAGCAATCATATTGCTCAGTACATTGCTTCTTACATTTGCTTCCACTTCAACTAACCACGGAACTAACAAGTGACACTTGGCCAGCTCAGGCTGATCCTAGACAAGCTGTGTCCAACTCCTACATACATGTTACTTTACACAGGGACCCCCTGTGGAAATCAGTATCCTTCAGAGGACACTGTCACACTCCCATGGTTGGCATATCTAGTAACAGAGATGGCACCACAGACTGGATGCTAGTCCAAGCCTTCAAGCAAAGTGACATCATCTTCTGTCCAAAGGAGCACTCTAGGGCAGGTAGATGGTTCATGTGTAGGAGCACTTGCTGAGCAAGCATGAGACTGAATCCTCCACATCCACAAAAACAGCCAGGCATGCCTGCATTTGCAACTATAAGCCCATCATCAGGAGGGACAGAGACAGGAGAATCACTGAAGTCTGCTGGCTGCCAGCCTAGCTCCGAGTTCAGTGGCAGACCCTGCCTGAAGGGAATAAGGCAGAGAGTAATAAAGCAAGACAGACACTCAGTGTCTTCCTCTGATCCCCTTGTGCATGCTCATGAGCAAGCACACCTGCAAAGACAACACACACACACACACACACACACACACACACACACACACACACACATACACACCCCATAGACATATACCATACACATAGAAAAAAGGTGTAGTGTGATTACTTGACTAAAAATAGGCTAGAGAAAGGCTGGAGAGATGGCTCAGTGGCTAAGAATACTTGGCCCTCCTGCAGAAGACCCTGGTTCAATTCTCAGAGCCCACATGGTAACTCTCAGCCATTCATAACTCCAACTCCAGAGGCTCCTACCCCATCGACCAAGTCGATGGGGAGAAGGTGGTGATAAGTGATTGGATATATTGTAAAGGGGCAGGAGATTTCTTGGTAAACCAGATGTTTAATGTGTAAGAGAAAAATGGAAGCAAGGATTCCCATGAAATTTTTAGTCCAAGTCACTGGAAGGAAGATATTTCTATCCGCTGGGAAGGGGAAGACTCAGACGAAGCATTCTGTGGGTAGGAGAGGGATCACAGATCCTGAACAAGTCGTGCTTGGGATTTCCATTAAGCATGCAAAGGAGGAGTGCTGTAGGCAGTTGGATATATGAGTCTGGATTTTAGGAGAGAGAACCAGAGCTGCAAATGTGGAAGGCATCAACATCCAGATGGCATTTAAACTTGGGTGAAGTCATAGGAGTAAGAATAAAAACAGGAGAGAGGCGGGACAAGTCCTCACTTCTGAAAGGGCAGCTCAAATCTTCATGACTTGGAATTGGAAACCACTTCTAAATATATACATATCCAAGGCCCTAATATGGAAAAGGCTCCTATGTGGCCATCTCACCAGTCAGCTGAGGAAGTGCAGGGAGGAAGGAGCAAGCATAGAAGCCAGTTGGCATAGATGGCAGTTATAGAGCTAGTCCACTCACCTGAGTACAGTATTGGGGACAGAGGTAATAACTGAAAAGGAGGGAAACTGGGGAAAATGATTCTTTCAAGATACAATATATATTTTACAGTATATATATATATATATATATATATATATATATATATATAATATGGGCATATGCATCTTTTACAGTATGTGTACACACACACACACACACACACACACACACACACACACACACACATATATATATATATATATATATATATATATATATATATATGGAAAAAGAAGTAAAGGTAGTCTTTTGGAATTTTGGAAACCATGTTGGTAAAGGCCACCATTATCATGGGCAAGAGTGCTCTCTTGTGAAGAGATTTTAAAAAAGGAGCAGGCCTGGTGTGTTACTTTTGTCATTGTGGTGATAAAATACCTTACAAAAGCCACCTAAGCCTGGAAGACTTTCTTTGGGCTCACAGGGTGCCACCCACACTGGGGGAGAAATCATGACAGCAGGAGCTTGAGGCATCGTGTCACACCATCCATAGTCAGAAGAACCAAGAGAGAGGAGTGCTTGTGCTAAGTTGTCTTTCTTCCGTTTTTCCCATAGAGCGATGCTACCTACACTTGGGGTGCCTCTTCCCACCTCAATAAACCCATTCTAGAACCCCCCATTGATATATCCAAATCTTTGTTTCCATGATGATTTTAAATCCCATAAAGTTGGCAATCAAGATTAACCATCACACAGGGCTCCTATCCCAGCTCTACCACTGTCTTTGCTGTGGACTTGAGATGAGTTTAGCAACCCTAAGGTTCAATGGCCTCATCAGTAAGCTAATGTTGAAAGGGCTAAGTGAGGATGACATAAAAAAAAAAATAGGTCAAATGCAGTGATTGATATTAATTTGGTTACAGTATTTTTGTGTTTCTTAATTGTTTTAAGGCATATGCCTGTCGAATCCAGCTCCTGGATGTTGGGAGGCAAGTCACTGTGCCGACAACAGTTTATTCTGAAGGCAAGCGCAGCACCGGACACACAGGCAGCGGTGGGATATGCTCGCCTTCAGAGAAGCACACTTGACTGTGATTGAATATAAGTAGGGCTTTGTGAGATGTTACTGCTTCCCATGGGAACTTGAATTTCATTTTTTAAATTATTATTTAGCGTGCATGTGCATTTTGCCTTCATGTATGTCTGTGCGCCATGTGAGTACAGCACCCCCAGAGGTCAGAAGAGGGTGTCAGGGCCCTTGGAACTGGAGTTACAAAGCCACCAGGTCCTCTGGAGGAGCAGCAAGTGCTCCTAACTGTTGAGCCATTGCTCCAGCCCCAGGAGCTTAAATTTCATACATCTGAGTAAAACTTGTAAAATATTCTCACTAACCAGGACCGACAATAGAAAAGACCAGCCTGAATTAATTTCAGGCTGAATTTAAAAAGTCTTCTAAAGAAAATCCATTTTATTAAAGTCAAATTCCGCTTCAACAGAGTGAGGTCAAGACTGAAAGCATGACATTGAAAAATGGATTTTCAGAAAGGTTTCTCTTGAGGAGATATTGGTGATTTAGCCTGAAGTATTTTAATTTTTAATGCACTGTACTGGTGTGATATTTATATGCCTCTGTTTTCCTTGTTAATTAATCAGTAGACATGGCACCTCAATTACATAAAAGGTAACATTTGTATCGTTTTAGTACCACTTGATTTCATTGAACCAGCACTTTTTTACAGTATTTTCAATGGACAAAACTAATGATTAATGGACTGCAAAGAACCTTCTGGAATGGATAACGAGGAGCGGTTATGAGAGCACTGCTGCAAACAAACACTTTCTTCTCAAATCCTTGGGCAGTGTGTTACTCCCAGCAGCTTTATCTTTCTTTGGTTGCCTGTCCACATTTGTTATGATTTAGATGTCAACCATCCACAGAGGCCTGAAACTTTGTGTACTTTGACCCCACCTAGTAGTGCTGTTTTGGAAGATGATAGAATCTTTAGGAGTGGGGCCTCATTGAAAGAATTAGTTCACTAGTGGGTATTGCACAACCCTTGTTCAACCATGACCTATCTCTTTTCTTGATGGTTGAGGCAATGAACCCAGCCACATCACACCCCTGCTATCACAACTGTGAGCCACTCCCACTACCATGCCTTTCCTCCCATGTTGGACTGTAGCCCCCAAACTGTGAGCCAAAAAAAAAAAAATCCTTTCTGCCTTAAGTTGTTTCTCCCAAGTGTGGAGTCTCAATGAGGAAAAGTAACTAATACAACACTCAACCCATGACTAGAAAGTACAAAGGAGAGCTTCGATTTAAAAAATAATTCAGAGGCCCACCAAGTCCAAATATGAAGACATCAACTTTCTGTGTTAACATGCCTCCTCCAAGGCAATAAAGACGCACCAGCTGGAGGCATTTGGAGGAAAACATATAAGCATGGCACTCAGCACACAGAACAAGCTCTTAAAGAGTGTTTTAATTAGCCCATATGTAATTTCAAGTTAGCCCCACCTCCCCACAAATTCCCTAGTAAATATGGACATGTACGCAAGCACAGACCAGCCTGTAGCTGCCTTCTTCACAGCTCTCAGGGAGAGTTCTCTGCACAGCACCCCCGGAGGGACACAGTATTAAGTATGTTGAAGGATGGCCAAAGAGCTTAAGCATATTGCTCCAGGTGCCTTTCTCTATGCTTAATTGAACATGTAGTCTCATTTCGGAGGAACAGACTGGTGAGCGTTTTCACATAATGGGAAACGCTGCACACCACTCCCCATGTTGTTGTCTCATGGCAGTGAGGAACGGGTGAGGTGCCGCTTGCCTCCAATAATATAGTTCTCGGAGGCCCTTTCCCTCATTTGTTGTTTTTGTAAAACAAAATATATATATATATATATATATATTACTTTATTCCATTGCAATTGCCTTTTTTGTTTGTTTGTTTCAGATAAATTTGCCTGAGATTACAAGGGGGCATAATGTTATAAAATTGCCTAGTAGTTCCATATTGCTCAAAGCCAGTATTGATCTTTGGAAGTATCAGGCTGTTTTCTCAGTGGTGTGGTGTGCCTTGAATAGGGACCTATAAGCAAGAAGCAGAAGATGTTGTATATCATCAATGGTCCGTGTGAGTCAGCCCCATGCACTTGGCTAAGGCGCCCAGTGGAATCTCTACTAAAGGAAGATCCCCATTGTGTCATCTGAGACAATTCATTACAATGTGTTTTTCCTGAACAAAAAATAAGAACTCAGCTGGGGACTTCTTACTTGTAACTATGAGAACTCAGTGTGAGATAAATCCTAGATTCAACATTAGTATGCCACAAAAACCACAGTCATTCAGCTCCCACGGTCATTCAGAACAGTGCAGTTCTATACATATTGATCATCCAAGGGTGCTCTTCCTGTCCTTATAAATCCATAGCTGCATGTTAACAATGTAATGTTTTTGTGCCCAAACATGAGCCTGCTAAAGATAAATGCGGCTGTATAAGCTTGTTGATGTTGAGAGATATTTTGGAATCTATGGAAAGTTTTTACCTGAAGATAGTCTTAGTAATTATCCACAACTATCCATTGCTCCCAAAAGAGGTTATATGAGTTATCCATGAAAAGATAGTAAGCTACTGGCAAGCACATAATTAGAATGTACACTTGAATTATAACTCCTGACTTGAAGTTTGAGACTTTGCCTGCTATAAACCATTTTCTCATAAGAGAAATTATGAAAAACGCTTCTGAATGCTGAGGCTGAAAGTTTCTGAGTTACCTAGAGTTTTTCTTGGGTCCTACTTACTACCTCTATCCTATTTGTCTTAGTTACTTTTCCATTGCTATGATAAAAACACCATGTCCAAGCTGGGCGGTGGTGGCACACAGGCCTTTAATCCCAGCACTTGGGAGGCAGAGGCAGGTGGATCTCTGTGAGTTCGAGACTAGCCTGGTATACAAGAGCTAGTTCCAGGACAGCCTCCAAGGCCACAGGGAAACCCTGTCTCGGAAAAAAAAACAAAAACAAAAACAAAAACAAACAAAACACCATGTCCAAGGCAACTTACAGAAGAGTTTATTAGGGGCTTACAGTTTCAGAGGGATAGAGTCCATGACCAACCTGACCAGCATGGTGGGGAGCTTGGCAGGCGAGCATGGCACTGGAGCAGCAGCTAAAAGCTCACCTCAGACACAATTACAAGGCAGAGAAGGCTAACTGGAAATAGAGTGGGCCTTTGAACCCACAAATCCTGCCCTCAGTGACACACTTCCTCCAACAAGGCTTCATGTCCTAATCCTTCTTTAACAGTTTCACAAACTCAGGACCAAGTGTTCAAATACATGAGCCTGTAGGGCCCAGTCTCATTCAAACTGCCACACCTGCCAAATTCACCAAGCAACCCCACACTGAGATGAGAGTTATGCAGAAGTATGATCCAATAGTTCTCAGATTCCAATGCCTAAAAGAAAGAGTACTGCTTCAATTTCAGGCTTTCAGGCAGAGTGGCACCAGTCATAAGGGCAATGTCAATGTAAGTTCATGCCAGTTTCAGCAATGTAATTATGAGAGTCCATGCGTATTTGATGTGGAAACATGATGTCACCATGGTGCTAGAAACAAGGCCAACATCCTCATCCCGATGTCTTGTGTGTCATGTACAAGGGACAGTAGGTGCAGTACATTAAAGTTAGTGATGCAAAATGGAGGGGTGCTTCCTCATCATCTGTCCTATGTTGGCTATTCCTGACTTAGTTTCTGCTCAGTGCCATTATATTTGATCACTTAGTCTTGTGCTTACTGAACATTCTCTGATACGGTGGACCTCAAAATGGGATCCACAATAGAAGGATAAAACCATTCCCTCTGAGGCTTACAGTTTAGTGGGAAGAGTCAGATAGCTAAATAATTCCTGGCAAGCTAATTCAGCTGGGAAAGTCAGAGTTCTGGGTATGACAAGGAATTTACCAGGGATGCTGAGCGAGGATGCTATAGGTCACAAAGGGAAAACTAATGCTACCCAGCATGGCTGCGTAGCATGGCTGGAGTGAGCCTTGTGCTAGATAGTACTTGTAAAGCACAGTCCTATTTGTTCCTCTAATAGCCTGTGAGCCAAGTACCTTCTATATGCTAGGAACTGAGTCTCTTATCACCTCTGGGTCCAAGGTCATACAGAGCAAGCAGCAATGTCATTCAAACTTGGGTCCTAAGCACCAGATTCTTCAAGCTGAATGTTTTCAAGTTCTGTAGAGGGAAATTAGAAGAGTAGACATACAGGCTAAGAAGACTGGTAGAAAGCACAGTAGCAGCTAATGATCCCAGGAGGATGGCCACTGAATCCCACAGAGCAGAGACCAAAAAGGACTTTTCCACCAGGACCCCAGAGGTTGTAGTAGCAACACTATGGTGTTTTGGAAATATGCTGGTACCCCATGAGGAGCATAAACACATAAACATCACATTTTTTTGTCTCTTGCTCCTACCCTGTACCCTCCTCCAACCCTTGCCTCAAATATGGCGTCTGCATAGGAGCTGGTCTAGTTTCAGGAAAACATAAATTTTCTTTATCTTGGCTCCAGTTCTGCCTGGAATATTCTTCATCTCTACTACATGCATCCTTCTCTCCTCCCTACCACCCCAAATAAAAATAAAATACAATAATAACTGCATGCTAGAGTACCCAATATGCTCCTCGTACAAGCTTGGTTAAACAAATCACATTGACCTTTAATAAAAATGTGCCAAATGCTTCCCTCTCTCATTCAATATGTTAATCTTCAGGCCAAACTGCCATCAGAGCAAGCCTCATTAAGTACAAATCTGATCAGGCCATCCCTGGCTCCAAAGTGCCTCCAGGCTGAAGCCTAAACTCACAACAGTGCAGACAAGGGACTCCTGGATGTGGCCTGTGTTGACCCTGCTAGCCTCATTTCCCACAATGTCCCTCCCTCTGCATCCTGCCCACCCTCAAGCTGTCCCTAAGTACATAGCCTGCTAAACTCCCTCAGCTCTGTCTCCAGCATGCCTCTGTCAGCAGTACCCTTGACACCTCACCCCTTGCCAGTCACACACTGATTACTTCCTGTCATTCAAGATGCAGTTCAGGGTCTCTCTTTCATTCTTCCTTTCCCAAATCCCCACACACACACACTCCAGGTGAAGCTGACGGCCCCTCCCTGAGTCTATACACCACTGTGACTCTCCCCTGCATTCACCTGATGATGCCTGGCTCGTGCGCTCCGATCTTGGTGCTGGCTCATGATCATGGCTTAGGACCAGTTGCAGCCAGGATGAGATGGATACCCAGCATAAGCTGATTATGTTAGTCACCGATGAAATTCAGGACCAGCATGTGACTCTGTGCTGTGGGCATTGTGGCTTTGTGACAGGAACACCTGATATCTCAGGCTACAGTACAGACTCTGCCCAGGCAGATTCCAGGTGCTCCTTCCCTCTTTGGCCTGTCCTGGGGCCTTGGAAAGTTCCCAGGGAACGTGTCAGTTTCTATTCAAATGGAGGGTTTTTAAAAGTTGCCAAACATGGTGGTATACACCTGATGTGTACCAACCAACACTTGGGAGGTGGATGATTAGTGACTCAAAACCAGCCAGGGCTGCATGACATCATGTCTCAAAAAAAAGAAAAAAAGAAAGAAAGAAGGAAAGGAATGGGGGAAGAAAGGACTGGAAATCGGTTACGAGTATTTGTTCTTATAGAGGACCTAAGTTCATTCCCCGAAATCACATCATGTGGCTCACATCTGCCTATAATTCTAGATCCAGGAGGTCTGACACCCTCTCCTGGCCTACATGAGCATCTGCACACATATCTATGTATATCTATGTATACACATACACATAAGTGAAACTAAAATATTTTTAAGGAGGGAGGGAGAAAGAAAGAAGAATGGAAAGGAAAGAGAGAAAGGGTAAGAGAGGGAGGGAGAAGGCCTTCATCTTAATGTCAGTGAAGTTTTTCTCCAAACCCAGGTTGGCTGGTCTTACTTCAAGCATTGATGGAGCCCTGGAGGGGTTCTTGCGCCACAGTAGGGTAAATGGTAGATTTGTTTGCATTATTTCAGACTCCTAATTTGACTGGTCTTCTCACATGTAACAGTCAAGGAGCGCTAAAACTAAAAACCCTTGGCAAAGATGGTTCTTTTTATCAGAGAAAGTTTGAACCACTCCTGAAGGAAAAACTAGAGGAATGTCTCTCCCTGTAAGAAGAGATTGACGCATGAATCCCTATAGCAGCAGACAGAGCCTTCGTCACCCTGGCTCTGTCATCTACATATGTATATTGTTATATGCTGTCTGGGTCTTCAACTGGTATGAAGCAGGCACTGTATCTCCCCTGTCCATTGCTGTATCTTAAGGGCCTAACCCTGGGCCCAGCTCCAATTGGTGCTTAGTGAATATCTGGAGAGTTAATGAATGGCCTTGGCTTGCAGGTCAGGAAAACTGGGTTTCCATTCCTACTCTGCAAACACCAGCTTCCTCTATGGCTGTGGACTTTGTCTCTCTGGTCTTTATTCTTCCCATCACTGTGGATGTTTTGCTGTATGCCTGATCCTTCTGGCTGAGTATGGGATCCCAGATATGTATGAACATCTTTCCTTACACAATACTGCACTCAACTGATGTATCAGCCACCATAGTGTTAGTTCTTTCCCATGGGAGTTAGATGCATGCAGAGGGACACTGGGAGTGAATCTGTGTCATCCCTCTGCCAGCCAGGCTTTGGTGTCCTACTAAGTACTCTCCAGGCTGCTAGACTGGTCATATGGTAGGTATTTGCAGCACACTAGGACATTTACCGTCTCTGGAGATAGATCTGCAGTTCCTGGGACATGAAAGTCTCAGTAAGAAGGGATCAGGGACTGAGAAAGACAGAGGCTTGGACAGATGGTCAGGGAACACAACATTGAAAGACAGAAGCAAATATAAGGTAAGGAAACTGGAAAAGCTATAGAACATGAGAAGGAGAAGCCAGAAAAACAAGAAGATGAACTGCCACATTTTGGAAGCTGAGAGAAGAAAGCAACAGTATTCATCAAAAAAGAGAAGTTATTGTAGGGAGAAAGGAAGGGTAAACTGCGTCAAAAATTTAGACCCAATACATTGTCATCTTGTAAAATTTCAACCAATGCATTGAATAAGAATATCAGGATAAAACACCAAAAATGCTAATAGTAATTGTTTGACACAATTAGATTATCTCTTTTTTCTCTTTTATCCCCATAGTCTTAATATGTATGCATGTTATTTTTAAATTTTAAAGACTATTTTGTAACAAAAGAGGTAATGCATAAAAGATCAGACCATCTGCATGGGCCTACAGAAGGGGTGGCACAAACAAATGGTCAGCTGTTGAACTTGAGCTTTGAACTTCATGGTAGGATTTGATCTGCTTAATCTCTTCTAAAAGTATTTTCTCAATGTACTTTTAATCCAGCAGTATTTATAAATAATAATGGCAACTGGACAACATTTCAACAGGTCCTGAAGCCTTGACTTGCTCATTTCATTGTGGCTGTGATTCCTGTATGTATTTGTTGTTTATTTTGGCTTGTGGCTTCAGAAGCTTAGTCTAGCAACATGAAGAAAGCACGGCAGTGAGAGCAACTCCATCCATGATGGCAGGAATTTGAGGTGGAGCTTACAGGAGACAGGACACAGACAGAGCAGGCTGGAACTAGGGGCTGGTTTGACATCAAAGGCCCACCCTTAATGACCTACTTTGGCAATCCAGGCCCCAAACATTAAAGGTTCTACGGCCTTCAAAATAGCATGACAAGCTGTAGACCAAGGATTCAAACATGAGCCTGGATGTGCTACTAATGCATTGGTGCTCGGAATTGCCTTCTAAGATATGAGCCTGTGGGGGATGTTTCAGGTCCAAACCATAATACGGTACAGCCAGATGTCGGGGACATTGTGGCTCTGCAGACAGTCCTCTGGTAGGACTGTTATTCCAACGCACCAGTGTTCAAAGTCCTATCTTTCTTTCTTCCCTAAATCCCTGACCCAGCTTTAGTTGTGTGACTTCTTTGACCACCAAAATGGGGACAGAAGTGAGTGACGTGGGCTGCTTCCGGGATGGAACAATTTTAGAGTCACCATCTTTTACAAGGCTTGTTTTTCATTGCGTCACTGGGATCTCCAAACCACAAGGCAACCATCAGTGGCTATTCTAAGAGTCTGAGTCACAGAGTGTAAACAACAATGACCTGGAGGAGAACCTTCAGCCACCTGGACTGTTTGTAAACAATAAGTAAAATTCTGTAGCTTAAAAAAAATAATAAAAAGAATAGGACACCAGATAGGTGAGGAGACTAACAATGGGACTGTTTGTTACTGAAGATACTGACGGATACAGTCTTCTGAAAATGTATGCCTATTTTAATATTATATATAATGAAGATGTATCAGCAATACTTCATCAAGATACTAAGTTTTGTTTTTATTGACTTCCTTTCTAGATGATGCATATTTACTACAGGGACTTAATATAGAGGAACTGTATCCAGAGACCTCTAGTTTCATCACTTATGATGGGTCGATGACTATCCCACCGTGCTATGAGACAGCGAGTTGGATAATAATGAATAAGCCTGTATACATAACCAGGATGCAGGTGAGCTTAACTCTGGTTCTTTAGCTAATGGGAAGAAAGTGTGAGGACTGACGGAGCAGGTTCCCAGTCGACGATGTTGACTTAACTAGGATTTGTGCAGCCATAAAGTACAAACTGGTGGCACAACCAACAGAAACCTGTTTGCCTCACAGTTCTGGGGGACAGAGACCCAGATGAAGGAGTCAGAAGGGTTGGTTCCTTCTGAGAAATGTGAGAATCTGCTCCATGCCTGGTCCTTGACTTTTGTAGTTTGCCAGAAATCTCTGACATTCCCTGGCTCGAGATATACCACCCCAATTCTCTACCTTTGCTGTTCCTTGGTGTTCTCTGTGTGACCACATCTCTGTTACACTCAACCCTCTTTTAAAAAAGACCCTGGCAGCCTTTAATCCCAGCACTCGAGAGGCAAAGGCAGGAGGATCTCTGTGAGTTCAAAACCAGCCTGGTCTACAAGAGCTAATTCCAGGACAGCCTCCAAAGCCACAGAGAAACCCTATCTCAAAAAACCAAAATAAATAAATAAATAAATAAACTAAATCAAAGTGCTAACTTCAATTATTTCATATTAACTTAGCTGATTGCATCAGAAGTAGCCCTACTTCCAGGTAAAGTCACATCCCGAGTACTACAGATTACCAATACCTTCAAATCACCAGTTTGGGCGCACACAATTAAATCCACAACACCTGTGTATATAAAGCCAGTGTCCGAAATGGCCTAATCTGAACTGTGAAGACACTTTCCCTGCCTGAGGGAAGTAAGACTACAGAGCTGGTTCCACAATCAGGCTTTATAGAAAGAATGTGAATGTTCAGTGTTCAGGTAAAGGTGCAAATGGATACAAACACAGAGCCTCACTCCTGCAACCCCAGCACTTGAGAAGCTGAGACAGGAGGACCACCCCAAGTTCTAGGCTAGCCCTAGAATGATGGCTACTGAGTAAGTACCTGTCTCAAAAGCTTAACGATTTTTAAGCTAAATAAGCTAAAGAGAACCTTGGCGATAGAGTGCTTGTCCTACATGGGTGAGACCCTCCATTCATTCTCTAGCGATACAGACAGGAAAAAGAACCTATGTTTTTATCATTATGAAGGGACTTCTCAGATCTCTTAAAAACAGTATGTGTGTCAGTCTCCAAGCAGGGGTACCATGGTGCACAGCATCTCACAAAAGCGCTTTGGATGTGAGAGTTTTCAAATATCATTTCAGGTAGTCTATTTCTTGGAACTGCACAGGAACCAGCCTGTGCCAGCTTTGCTTAGCGGCTCATTGTGCACTCCCGGCTTGCCAGCGTCCTCCTTTTCCCCATGATGAGGGTAGATTGCATGCATCTGTTCTCGCTCCAGACCTGATCGCCAGGATCTAGAAAGTCTCAGAGGGAAGATGAGCAAGTGAAGCAGAGCCCCATCTCCTTGGCAAGATCTGTGTTCACACCCTGACAACATGAACTTTCCAGTCCCTGATCCCGATGGGACTTGTTGGATGACAAACAACAATCACTCCCTCCGGGTCACTCAAGCTCAGAAAAGGGACATGTTCCAGAAATACTGGAGTATCTCAGAGAGTTCAAGACCAGAAACTAACGGGGAGAGAGGGTTCGCTAGAGTCAGAAAGCCAGTTCTCTCCACTCTCCTCCTCCTTCACTCTTTCTCTCTTTTTTCCTCTTCTGACACCAGATATAGTGGGAAATTACCAATACGGAGCCAGGTAGAAATATAAGGGTATTTAATAGGGAAAAGCCTTACTTACAGAGCGACCTAGCCAGCCGGCTCGGCAGCGATCTGTACCGCCAAGTACAAAAGTGAAACCGAAAGAGAAAACGCAGTCCCCTGAAAGTCTCACCCTGACCAGCCCCTAAGTAGGCGTGGCTACAGCTTCCCCTACACTTCTTCCTCATCCTTCCCTCCTTCTCCCATCCCTCTTTTTTCCCTCCTCTTCCTGTTCCTTCTCATCATTCTCCTTCCCCTCTCTTCTGCGTCTTCTCCTTCCAATACATTGACTTACTCTTCACAGTCTTGTGATAAAACAGCCCAGGTATTCACAAGACAGAAATTGCATTGGTCCAGCTTAGGGCAGTAGACTAACCGCTATGGTCTGGGTAGTAACTATGTAGGGTCAAGGTATCAGAAAGCCCAGAAACTTCTGCCTGGGTATATTTGAGGATGAGAACCAATGACTTGTTTAAAGTCCACGAGCTGGTGAGTTACATGCCAATGTACTCCATGTCTGAAAGGCATCAGTGGCCCTTCACCTCAGCTCAGCTGCGAAAGGGGGCTCTGAGGACTCATGACCTTTCCCAGACAGAGGATGCTGCCTGACCAGGCAACAGCCTACTTGACCTTTCTTCCCCAGCACATCCTCAGAGTGGCTGGGTCTCACCGCTTTTTTTTCTCCTCAGATGCATTCCCTACGCCTCCTCAGCCAGAATCAGCCATCACAGATCTTTCTGAGCATGAGTGACAACTTCAGGCCTGTGCAGCCTCTCAACAACCGCTGTATCCGCACCAACATCAACTTCAGTTTACAGGGGAAGGACTGCCCTAACAACAGGGCCCAGAAGCTTCAGTACAGAGGTGAGTGAGTACTGGGGCCCTTGGAACAATGCCCAGGCCAGAGGTCCATCTTTTAGCTTAGGCCTATCTCCCGTTGTAAGATCTCTGATTGTGAAGTCACTGCCACACCCACTTGCAAGGTGCCTCTCTGTTAGCAAATTTTGTATGTCATACATAGATGAAGGTTAAAAGGCTTGATTTAGGTGATGTATGTTGATGTGTATAGATGTTTAATGTCACATGTATCAAACCTTTGCATCTCCTCTGGTTCAGGCAAAACAGTCCTTTCTATTGACATTTTATCAGAGATCTGGGAAAGCCTGAGTTCCCCAAGGTCATGTTAGAATAGAGCAGTAAGAAGCATTGGAGGTTTTAGCTGTGTGTCTCCTTAAAAGGGATGGAATGCTCCAGATGACACATTGTGCTAGGGTCCAAGGAGTGAATAGTTGTGTCATTGTCTAGTGCCAAGTTCCTATAAGCAGTTATTATTCCCACTAAAGGGGTGTTTAAGATGACATCTGTCTCCTGTGACTGGCTGGTCCACACTCGGGCTTCTGTCTTTTCTTCTACACACTAACTAAGCATCCAATGGCCAACATGGTGAACTCTCAGTGTGGAAAGCGGAGTGCAAACAGGGCAGTTTCAGAGATGTCCTGGACTAAGAATCAAGACATTCAAGAACCTACCTTTAACAAGCCATACAGCTCCTCCCTGGGCTTTTCCCATGGTTCCCAGTCTTGTCCTAGCAGTTTTGACAGTCACTATAGCTTGTGCCTGAATGGAGAGTCCTTTATAAAATGACATGGTCCCCAAATACAAGTGCTGTGGTCATTTCCAGACAGCTTTGGAAAGCAGATACCACTGGTGCTCCTTAACCCCAAATGCATTGCTCCTCTTTCCTCTGGGTTCCTTTCATCCTTTTTTCTCTCTTAGACACTCATAGGATACCTAAACTATAGAGTCCTTGATCCCTTTTAGCCACCACTACTGGACAAATACCCGCTTCTATGATTGACCTTTCTCCTTATTTCTCACTGATTTATTGGGCACCTACTGTGTATCAGGCACTTAGGTGGTGGTGGTGGTACAGTGGTAATGAAGATAGATATGACCCTAACCACAGAGAGGTTGGGAGCTAAATCAGGGTTTGGCACTTTTAGTATAAAGAAACAGCAATCAAATATATTAGGTGTTGTAGGTCAGGTAGTCTCTGTGTCACTCTAATGAAGTAGTATGAAGTCAGCCATAGGTAACACGCAAATCAGTTATAGTCAATATGCAAATAAAGGGGTGGGATTGTTAGATTGAGGCTGTTAACTAAAGTGTTCCTATCTCTGGTCTAAACCAATGCCCCCCCTCTCCCAACTAGGACTTTCTACATGACAAAAACCAGTCTATCCCTGTCTCAGCTATTGAGAAGTTGAAGTGTGACTGGCTTGATGTTACAAGTGCATTGACTCTTTTCATTCATTTGGCTTCACAGTAGCAACCTGAAGCTCTTGGCTAGCATTCTGGAGAACACAAGCCTAGAGAGCCATGGGGCAAGGAATTGTCATGACACTAGTAAGCAGGCAGGCTTTTGAGTAGGCCCCCTGCACCGTATTGCATTAATTCAGGCGTGCCTTGTTTTTTTGTGTTGTGTGTATGTGTGTGTTCGGTTTTGTTTGTTTCTCTCTTTCCAGTGAATGAATGGCTCCTCAAGTAGGGAACTAAAGCCAAGAAGAATATCCCACCTCAGTGAAGTTCTACAACTGTGAATTGACGCTACCCAGAATGCCCCCCTCTTTCTTCCTTCTCTCTCCTCCCCTGAGCCTTTCACTCTTTGGATTGGCCCCTTCTTCATGAAAACTGTTTGCAAAAATGTGTCAGAGGAGTGCATCTCTCTCTCTCTCTCTCTCTCTCTCTCTCTCTCTCTCCACACACACACACACACACACACACACACACACACACACACACGCACGCAAGTACACAGACATCATATCACCTCCATGATGGGAAGTCAAGTCTCAGAAACAAAGGTTCGTTCATCAGAGGTCTTAGAAGAAAACAACCAGTTAACCTGATTACAATTTTGATACTGTTTTCCTGAACTAATAACTCTGTCCGATGAGACTTCTCAGCCTTTGTACATAGAGAAATTCTTCCAAAAGAGAGAGTGGAGAAAACATCACTCTAAAAGCATCACGTGGACTCTATCTCATCATCCCTGACGGTGTCCTAAGATACTCTGAGGATGCTGGTGACAGGTAAACCAAGACAAAGCTGACCAAGGACACTTATTTCTAGATTACGATTCTTCTGTTTACTCAATGATTTAAAAAGAAAATATTCAAAAAAAAAGGACAGACATCAAAGAGCTATACGTTGTGTATATATATATATCACTGCAGACTATAAGAATGGAATCATTTCCCTATTTGTCACATAACCGTACTAGGATTTGCCCGAGATCAGAATCAATCCCAGTCGCTGTTTCTTGTTTTCTGAAGGTCATACATTGTGTTTGGTTATTGTTAGCAGCCCAATAAATGTGTTTAATGCGTTGATTTCATTTTTCTGGCTTTGGTCTGTTCTCCTTCCTGCCAGGCTAAGCCCTAGCCCCATGCAGCTACCTTCTCAGATCTCCCGTGTTCCTTCATCTCCATGTTTTGTTCATTTGCAGCCGGTTTTACTGAGTTTGTGGCAAGCAGGAATGCATTTGCTAAGCAAGTATGCCTTTAATTCCACCCCATGGCTCGGTCATTCATCCCAGGTGAGCTTCGGCCTGATATAGTAGGCGACAGATTCCTTGCGTTTCAAAACTGCCATTCCCCACCCCAACCCCTGTGATGCTCCTGAAGGAATGCACTTTGCCTTGTAAATTCCTGGGAAATTGGGGTATCTTTTCTCTCCAGGTGCAGCCAGATCCCATAAAGTACAAACGAATGCCTTTCTTTTCTTGTTTATAATGGTCACTCACTGTGTTTGGTTACTGTCAAAAAAAATCAATAAATGTGTTTAACAAGTTGCCCAATGCCCATGTCTGAGTTTATTGAGGAGGAGGATGCTCCCTGCTGAAGTTCCCTGAGTCCTGCTGGGTCCACCGAGCAATTGCATCCAACCAGCAGGGCAGTCAGAGCTGTGGAAACAGGCTGTCTGGCCAGTCCCAGGACCAGGTAATTAGTACCCTGTTGAGAAAGCATATAGGCTTAGCTGCTGGAAAGGACAACTCGAATGTTCGGTTGGTTGCCAAATTAAGAATAACTTTCTCCTCTCCTTCCTTTCACAATGGCCAACAGGAGAGGAAGCACTGACGGGGCAGGTTTGTCCAAACAGCACAGACAAGGTAGGTGTATTAGAAACCCCACCTAGGGACAAGGTATATTGATAATGAAAAATTCAAACTGTCAGTGATCTCATAATTAAAACACAGTGCTAAACTGGACCTTTCTCTTTCCACTTTCTGCATTAACAGTAGTTACAGAACAACCTGAGCCATGTGGGTATCTAAGCCTACTTCTAAGCAGGTACATTTTTACAGAAAACAAATTATCTACAAAAGGTTTCAGGTGAGCAGGAAGCAGCCTTACAGTGCGTGGCTGGCTGCTTACTCTATGGCCACAATCTACCCTAACCTGTGATGTAGCCAATGTGGGAGAATGACATTGAAAAATATGCAAGTAGATTGACTTCACTCCGCTATCTGCCTACCGCAAGACCCTGTGTAGGTTACTGTATACTGGACATATTAAAAGCTACTCTGTGAGTTCTGTCAATGCAAAACAAACAAAAAACAAAATACAAAAAAGCAAAAACCAACCCACAGCTATTACCACAAGAAAAAGGAGTTTATTCTGGAGCTAAATTTGAGTAGCCATGACCTGGGAAACAGATCCGGATCACTACATGGGTTTAATCACAAGAGAGAAGACAGGCATAAATCAAGGCAAATACAGACTACATGGGTGACTCTATCTGAATGGTGGTTACAGCAAGAAGAGGGGAATCTGTCCTACAGGTCTCAGATGCTAGCTGATGGCATTCCTAGCTTTGGAGTTGGTGAAAGTTAGTGATCTACTAAGTTAATAAATTCAAGGACGGTTTTACCTACTTGTCGAAAGATGTTAGTCCTGACACAAGGCTGGGCAAAGAATGGAATGGTTTTCTAAGGTGGTTAAAGCTAACCCAAGATAAGGAAGTTAGGCTCTGGGCCTGCAGCATTGCAATCTGTCCACATCACTGCAATTCTGTCAGTGTATCAGTATTTGCAGACATGGCTTCTAAATAACCACTAATGACAACACAACACCTGCACTTGACTGCCCTGGAAGTAATGACCAGGGAGCATTTGCGTGGCCTACTCACCTGAAGTTTATCAAAACCATACTATGCCTCCCTTCACAGAAAGGGGTTAGTATTGAACACCCGGGGACAGCAGACAAACATCAAGAGGAACAGGTGTTATGCAGACAGGATAAACAGGTGTTGAGGAGGAAGCAGATCTGCAGGACCTGGGTTCCCAGGCCCTTTTCTGTTACCAGTGTCCTCTGACTTTGAACAAGTCAGCTTATCTCCCCCAGGCTGGGGCTAGGACAAAACAACCTCCTGTGACCTTCCCACAATGGCATTCCACAACCCAGCTCTCTCTGTGTCCTTTAGTCAAAGATGGGGGCAGATTAAGGAAAACCCAAGTGATCAACTGCCCATGATGTCCCCGGGCCTTGGGAGAATTTCTCCTTAACTGACTGAACTTGAAATGGGCCAAACTGGTCTCTACCTTCCATCTTTGAGACCAATTCAAAAAGGCCCTTCTCCACATCCCCTGAGGTCCTAAAGCATAAGGCAGAGAGCAGACACTCCACATTCAAACCAAATAGGAGTGATGAAGATTAGCTAGACTGTGATGTAGTTCACTTGGCAGGATGCTTATCTAAACATGCACCCTGTAAACTGGACATGGTGACTCATTCCTGTAACACCAGCAATGGGAGAGGTGGAGTAGGAAAATCAGTTTATGAGTTTGAGGCCAGCTTGGGCTACATGAGACCTTGAATGAAAAAAAAAATGAAGAAGTTGGCTTTTGAGCAGATCCACTTTGGTTTGACACGGGGCCTCTCTAGGCAGCCCAGGCTGACCCCAAATTCACAGTTCCCCTGCCATGGCTTTCCCAGTGATTGGATTACAGGTCTGAGCCACCACACTGGTCTTCAAAAACAAAAGTGTTTGAAGTATCAAAAATCCCCTAGAACTGGGCCTGGTGAGGACATCCATAAGCAAAAGTACATGAACACATTTTGCCATCTAGGAAGCTGAGGATGGTGTAGGCACAGTGTGCTCCGTTCTGTGGAATTTGCCTAACACCTGGCTTTAACTGTCAGAGCCCTGAGCAATATGGATGTCCCTTTCTTCTGGGAGGGATCTGGGGGTGTGCTGACTCTCATTCTCTTCCTAGCAGATGGGGGGGGGTTAAATGTGAATGCAAAAGCAGGAAGAGAAGATTGAATAATACAAAGAGAAAACTGAAAATTTGCAGCTGTCTCTGGGGAACACATTTTCCGTTTCTAAGGCCATTGGAGACCTTGTTCCCATCTATCTAGGTAACAGTTTGGTTTCCATGGCAACAACAGGACAACCACAACTGGCTGCACTAAATGTCCCTGTGTGATGGTGACCTGGAATTCAGGCAGGGAGAGCTATGCATGGGCTGGAATCTGATAGACCATGTGGTTATTAAAACACCACCAGCACCCCTAGGTGGGCCTTTCATGCTGAAGCCCAGAGTACTTGCATCTACACCAGTGTCCTAGTTTTCTTGCTCCAGAAAACTTAAGAGTAGGATTCTGGGAGCCCAAACTCATTCTCATACCGTCAACAACTAGCTGCTTGAACATAAGGGACGATCTGCCAAGACTCCAGCCAAAGAAATGTTCATAAGTCACATCACATCCGGAAAGCACATTTCCTGTGGCCCAGGCCTTGTGCTAAGTGTTTCCATCCATCTCCTTTTACCCACACAGGGACCTGGGACATAATCCCAATGTTGTTCCCATATTGCAAATGCAGAACTGGCTTCCTAAAGACTGAATGGCTGTTACGATAAATCTTTCCGCCAAAAGCTGAAGAGCCCCACTGCCACGTGTGGGCTAATTTAGGCCAGCCATCCGCCCGAGTTAGGGTCCCAATTAATGCACAGAGAGACTTGTATTAGGTTGAAAGCTGCTTGGCCAATGACTAGGACTTCTCATCTGCTAGCTCAGTCTTAGTTATCATAAATCTATATATGTTATAAGACTTATCTTTATAGAGGATGCCTTTTGCTGGCACCCTCTCTTGCCGGTGGCTCACATGGTGCCTCCGCTGGAGGAGGCAAAGGGGAAAAAGAAGGGACACTTCCTGTTTCTCCTTTCTTAAATATGAATCTCCTTGCTATGCCACTTCCTGCCTGGAACACCACTTCTCTACTGCATTTCCCAGAATCCTCTTTGACTCCTAGTCCTGCCTAACTTGCTGTCTCATTGGCCAAACAGTATTTTATTCAATAATCAATAAGATGAACGTGCACAGTACATTTCCCATCAAATGGCCAATGGCATGTTCATCAGCAGGAAAGCCAGCCTCAGCTCTTTCAAACCCCTGTCTCCAGCCACCAACATCCCCTGGGACAGCTGAAAACTGCAGTTCATCAGCTCACCAAAGAGCTGTTCACACTCTGAGGATGAGGCCCAACAAGCCCAAGTGAGCCTGATGCCCACTCATGTGCGAGAACCATTGTCAATCAGACATTCATTCCTGTAAACTCCTGCTCTAGGGGGACTCAATTTGCTACATGTTAGAATCGCTTAGGCATAACACCCTCCAGCTTCATCCATGTTATAGAGGTGCTTTGGCTCCCTTCCTTTTGTTGTATTTTAATCATTTATGTTAGCATACAAAACAATGGATTTCATTACAGTACTTCCACGCATATGCCACTGTGCTTATTCTTATTCATCATCCCTTGCCCCCCTCTTATTGGTCCCTCTCCTCTCCCCAATTAGCCTCTCCCCACTGCTTTCATATCATATGTATTCCATAATCCCCTCTTTATTTCTCACCTCCCTTATTATTCTTGTGGTCTTGTGGAGGAGGTGTGTCACTGGGGATGAGCTTTGAGGTTTCAAAAGGCCACACCATTCCCAGTACACACTCTCTCCTCATCCTCTCTCTCCCTCCCTCCCTCCCTCCCTCCTCCTTCTCCCCTCTCTCTGACTCATGGTTATTGTCTCAAGATGTGAGCTCTAGTACCACGCCATGCCTGCCTACCATGGCAGGTCATAGACTCCAACCCTCTGCAACCATGAGCCTCAGATTGAATGCTTTCATTTATAAATTGCCTTCATCGTGGTGTTTTGCCACAGCAATAGAAAAGTAAGACACCTCACCTTAGATCTCTTCCTTCCCTTTTACTTCCCTATTTCTACTATCTCTCTCTCTCTCTCTCTCTCTCTCTCTCTCTCTCTCTCTCTCTGTGTGTGTGTGTGTGTGTGTGTGTGTACCCAACACAGATCATCACACCCAATTACTCAGCTTGCAAACAAGCTGTGAGTCAGGTGTTTTCGAAGATGAGCTAGGCACATAATTAAATGAAAGTTGCAGGCAAGTTACATCCCTGCCAACTCTCACTTCATTGTGTCTTTCCCAGACAATGCTACCTCCACATACTACTGTAGCCCTGAGTCACGCCCTGTCCTCCCCCTCATCATCTCAGGCCCAAACTATGGCAATATCCATCCAACAGGTCCCTGCCTCTAATTTGTAAGCAAATGAAAGTCTCTGGACACTAAGAACACAAAAATGCCAACACTGCTCGAAATAAGAACCTAAGTTCATATTGAAGAGAGGCTGTAGGAAATATAGGCTGGGCTGGGGCCTGGTAAACAACCAAACGAAACATTTTCTATGGGAATGACTGTAAAATTGAACAAAAATTCTGAGGGGTTGTCCAATTTGTTTTGATAGTGAAACAAATTCCAGGTATAGCACACACTGGGCACACTGGATCTAGAGCTTAAATGGAATGAACAGTCACCCAGGAGCTTTCTGAGAAGATGGAGACCTAGACATTGCCAATCCACTCCTCTCCATACATAGTGCCAATCCACTCCTCTCCATACGTAGTGCCAATAAACCAAAACCTTCAGCCTGAGCACATCTTCCAAGACTAACAACTTCAGTGGTCCCCAGCCGTTTGGGGGCTAGAGGATCAAGTTCTTTAGCAAAGTCTTCATTAATGAATTCTCAGTAGAGGTAAGTAAATGCAAGTCTGGGTCTCCTTATGCAAGAGGCCAACGATCCCAGATGCTTGGCTGTTTTCCAGATACCTGCATTCTCCAGCCACCTGGCTGCATGTCACCACCCAGCTTGGAATTTTCTTTCAAGTTCTTCATCTGTGAAAAATGCCACACAACTTTGAAGAGATGGTTCAAATGTCATTTAAGGTTTTCTTGATCTCCTGAGATTGCTTGGAAGATTCTTCCATCATCTGAGCTTGTAGTATATAAATGGAATCTCTAATATCTCAATATTAGAAATATACATAATACATAAATAACTACATGCGGTTCTGTTTCTTTCTGTTTCTGTAGCAATTTGAAGTTTCCTGAAGGCAGAGGTGAGCTCTCCACTCATCTTTGCATCTTTCATTCCTATGCACAGAGAAAGAAATCAATTATGGCGTTCTGCAAGTAGTAGGTATTCCACGAATGTAATACACAGATTTTTTTTTCCTGTAGATAATGGATAATAGTATTTGATCCTTTTCAGTTGAGAATTATAAATTCCCTCTTGCATCAAGCATGGTGATGGCTTCTTTTACATATTATTTAAATACGTTATTTTATTTGATGCACCTAAAAGACCTACCAAGCAGTTCTTGGTTTTATTTGACAGACAAAGAAGTTCAAGGTCAAAGAGCTAAAGATGTACACCCAAGTTCACAGAGCTAGAGGACTGGAACCAGGAAGTTACAGGAGAGAATAGCTTAGTAGGGTATCTGCTTACTATGGTATCATGATGTCTGCTGAGACTAGAGAAACCTCAGGTAAAAATGCTCCTGTCTGATGCTAGAATGGAATGATTCTTCCATGTTGGGCTATAGTTGCATAGTACATCGTTGGACCCTGCACCTAAATTATATTCTGAAATTTGAACTTCAAGATGATGGTGTCCAGAGGTAGGACCATTAGGAGGTGGTAAGGTCATGGGTGTGGGTCTTCATGAATGGAATTAGTGCCCCTGTGTCTCGAGAAAACTGAATCAACATTGGCCTTGGACTTCCCATCCTCCCTAACTTACAAAAGATAAATTTCTACAGTTTGTGAAGCATCCAGTGAGTGATGTTACAGTTATCCAAATAGTCAGCTGTGAGAATAAATAGGAACTGTGCCAATGGTTCTCAGCCCTAGACCAATTACATCAAAGTCTCTGAATCCAGGCCATCTGTGGAATCTTTAAAGCCACCGGTGATTCTACTATACCATCTGCAATGTTGGCCACCCATCTCAATCACCCAGGATGCTTATCATAGTAGCACCTGGAAAGGTATTGCCAGATCCAAACATTCTCTGGATAAATTTAACATAGGCTAGGAGTGAAACCCACTATTCCATACTATGATATTTGCTAGTCAGATACCAGTACGTATAAGCCACCTGTCTCTTGAACAATCACTCCATTATAGTGACAGAATGATGAATTGAGAAGAGAAAAAAAGCAAACCCCTCACTGCCAGGTGCTGGGAGCTGGTGAGGATGCAGAACCTACACCACAAATTCAGCCTCTTCACCTGGGAGTCTGATGATAATCATTGGTTCATTTTAGGCAAGAGTTAAGAGGATTAAAGGAGAACCAAGCTGTCACTATGTCCAGGCAGTCACCCAAGTGAGTGGCAGCCTTACTGCATCACCAGACAGCAGGACAAGATGCTCCAGCCTCCTGGTCTTCAGGTGCCTCACAAGTGAAATGGATATAATCATTGCTTTTCATATCCTAACAGGTTGTGAAAACAAAACCAGAGACAAGGTGAGAAAAAGCTTAGAGAAAGTGTTAAACAAATGTCTGGAAGAGCTAATAGAATGGAGCTGGATGATTCAGTGTGAGGAGGCAATGCTAGGAACTATGCACAGCTAGACATTGATTCTACAGCCATCCAGTGAGCACCCTGTGTGTTAGGCACAAGCCCCATCCTTTAAGGACTGGGAACATAAAAGGGAGATGCAGCCGCAGTTTATTTTAGGACATACCTCACTGGTACAAATGTTAGAGATGGAAACTAGAGCTGTCTCTTAAGAAATGCTTTTGAGAGCTTGGGTCTGGGGATTGGAGAGCATGAACCATTTAAGGGATTGTTCCAACAAAGGCTTCTGGGAGAGAAGGCTGCCTTGACATGCTACCCTGAATACACCCAATCGTGCCTAACAAACTCATTTGAGTTGATAAAACTCAAAGTGCACTCAAGTGAATAAGAAAGAAACTGGCATTTCAAAGAGATGACACCCTAAAGGAACAGCAGAGGTGATGTGACCCCCAGCTGGGGCCAATGTGACCCTGGTTGCCTGTAATGTCAGCTAGCTCCCATCTGCAAGTGTTTTGTTGTGTTCCTTCAGAGCTGAGGGCTGACACAGCACTTTCCCTGGTTGACTTCATTTGCTGGATGCTGGAGACTCAGCACTGGACCCTGGACTAGGTACAAAGGGGGGAAACTGGAGAGTAAGCCACAGCTCCTGGTACAAAGAAATTTAAGGTCCATTTTGGAGAGGCCATGGATGAGCATGGAACTGCTGCCATCTATGTGACTTAGGGATGCGTAAGTCAAAACTGTTTAGGAACTGCCAGGCAAGTTGGCTGCATGAGATTGTACCAACCTGCACATTGCACAAAAGTGCCCAGCTGAGAGGATGCCCGAGAACAGCATTTTGCAATTCATCAGCCTACAGGGAATGAACACCTTCTTGTAACTCACCGCAAGATGCCACTTGTGCTAGGTGAGGCCCTAAGCAGAGACTTTGAGAGTGATAAGAAATTCGGGAATAAAGAACAAGGTCTTGATTGAAAAGCTCAGTGGGGAGCTTTAGCAAAGGAAACTGAGTTTCAATAGGATCTGCAGGGAGCTGGGTTGCAATGGGCAGGAGGCAGAATGGTAAACCAGAGCCAGGCTCAGAGCTGAGGCTGCCACAGGCACAGCAGGAACTCTAGGGATGATGAGCACTTACTTGTCTTGGTACAGATCAGATGAAAGTGAGTGGGTTTCAGGACAGGAACAGGTGGCAGCGTGCAGAGCAGGAGACATGTGGTTTGCAAAGCGAGGAGGGTGCCAATGTGTATTCAAGCAGGGTGACAGTGTGCACACAGGGAGGGGGACAGTGTGCACACAGGGAGGGTGGCAGTGTGCACAGTAAAGCAGGTGTCAGTGTGTACATCAAGGAGGGTGGCGGTGTGCATAACAGAAGAGGCAGGTGTTCCTAGACCTGACCATCCCAATAACCTCTTAGCTCCACAATTCATGTGTTTGTGACTCTTAACAATTATCCTCTGCTTCTTAGTCTGGGATTCTCATTTATTAAAAATAAATAAAAGATAAAAGTTGTACGTGAAGCCGGGCGTTGATGGCGCACGCCTTTAGTCCCAGCACTCAGGAGGCAGAGGCAGACAAATCGCTGTGAATTCGAGGCCAGCCTGGTCTACAGATCGAGTTCCAGGACAGCCTCCAAAGCTACACAGAGAAACCCTGTCTGGAAAAACCAAAAAAAAGAAAGAAAGAAAAAACGTTGTACATGAAAGCCACTGCTGCGGGAACCATAGGAATCAAATGGTGGAAACAACCCAAATGACCAGTGACAGACAAATGGTTAAGCAAATTACGGTGCATATGTATAATGGAATATTATCAATAATAAATAGGAACGAAGGGCCAATCCATGCCTCAAACCAGATAAACCTCTGTGAAAAGTGTCAGGATCAAAAGGAAGTCCCTTTGTCAAGCCTTAATGGGGGATGGAAGAGACAGACAGAGACAGAGATGGAGATAAAGAAAACAGAGAAGTTATAGATGAGGGAATTCCATGCCTGTATAGCTGGCAGTGAAAGCTGTTTTCAAAAGACTAACTAGAACCACAACCTTGCAAGAAGATCACTGTAACCTTACACACACACACACACACACACACACACTTCTCCAAGGGCATCTGCTCAACAGCATCTTGTTTAATCTTGAAGTGATGGGCCCTTGCTATTGATCCCTGTAGCCAAAGGTTATTGCTTTTTTGGTTTCAAAATATCTTATGTGAGTCTCCCATGACAGCCTTTAAAAACTTTCTGTTTTTTTCAACCTCTTTGAATCTGCTCGTAGTTTATGATGTGTGTGGATTTCCATTGCAGTGTTCTGCTACTCTCAAATACAGATTATTATGGCAAAAAAAGAAAAAAAAAAAGGAAAACTCCCTTAACCCCTCTGCAAGCAAATCCTCAGAAATACCATAGTGAAAGAGAACTGCCTGCTCCAGGGGCTTTTAGCATGACAGACAATGGGAAGCTACTGTGAGATTTGAGCAGGAGGAGAGCATAGCACCTGGAGTCCGGGAATGAATGTGCCTGCTGGTTAGTGTGGGGGTTTATATAGGGAGGAAGAAGGAAGCTTTAGCTCTTACCAGTTCGTAAGGAACAAATTCAACCCAAGAACTCTACAGTAGGCTGGTGTTATCTTCGTGTTTCCAAGACCCTGGTCCTCCCGACTCCTGAGACTCCCTGTGTTAAAGCAACAGCCCAGTTTCTCAATGTCCTTGTCTAGAAAGAAACTTCATCTGCTAACTGCTCCAGGAGGTAGACCAGATACCTCCTAAAACAATGGAGTTCAAAGGGAGACTTCAGGAAAGAAGTACTGTGAGGGAGGGAAAATGAGGATTACTAAAGTTCATCACACAGAGACTGCATTGCACAGGGTCTAAATCCCATTACTGTCATGATGGTCCTATAAGGTAGGAACTGTTGTTCTAGGCTCCATTTTACAGAGACTAGTACCATTCAACTAGTACATAATGAAGAAGGGAGTCTATGCTAGCTAGAGCTCTTGTACCTCGCCAGTCCATCATGGAGCCTGTCAGAAAAAAAAAAATGTGCTGAAAAAAAATTAAAAACAAAAAAAAACAGGACAGAGATCAGTTAAGATAATATAAATATAACAACTATATTAAAAAAGAAGCAGGTGTTCAAATGAGTACATGTATAAATATGTCCAGAACAGCAGTAGTCACAATGTCCAGAAGGTGGACACCGCCAAGATGCCAGGCAAAGGGATAATTAAACTGCGGCATATTCATGCACTGGGTCATTGTGCATCCATAAACAGTAGCAGACTGCTGCCATATGATACTGCGTGGCATATGACACTGCGTGGATGAACCTGAAACTTGGTATGCTAAATGAAAAGGGACTAGACACAAAAGGCCACAAATTCTATTATTCCATTAATGTGACATTACAGCATAGAAATCCATAGTGATAGAATATGAATCCATGGTTGCCAGAGACAAAAAGAGAAGGGAACCAGGACACTGTCTTTGTTTTTTAATTAGTGTAAAAGAAGTAAAGTTTCATTCTGCCCTTCCCATGCATAACATTTTGTTGGTTCTTCTGCACTCCTCCGTTTCTCTACACGCCCCCACTTGTACCCTTTCAACTTCTCCACTCTCTTCCTTGAAACCTCCTTCCTCCTGATTGTGGCCCCTTGTTTTAGGACCTATAGCCACACTCTCTCCCACATAAATATACATATATAAAAAATAAAGTGAGTGGCTGAAAAGATTGCCTAGTAGTTAAAGCACTGCCCACATAAGTTTGAGGACCAGAGTTTTGATCCCCAGGACCCCCTCATAAATGCCCCTTGGGCATAGCTGCTCACCTGTAATTCCAGCCTCAGAAGAAAAAGAAAGGAGATCCACAGCTCAAGCTGGCTAAGGTGATTTGCCATATCTGTGAACTCTGGGTTTGATTGAGAGACCTGCCTCAGTGAATAAGGTGATAGAACATGATTCCCAACATCAACCCTGGGTTCCCCAGGCATGTACACACACGTGTATTTGCTACATACTCACATGTGCCCATGTCATGCAAATGTGCATATGTACATACAGGCACACATGAAAATGAAAAGGGGGAAATGAGTAAATAAATGCAAATCAATTTTGCGTTGGTTTGGCTTTGGAGTAATGGAAAATGTGTTGGAACTAGACAGAAGACATGGCTGTATTATGTTGTGAACTACTAACATTCAAGCGGCTAGCTTTATGTGATTTGAACTTCACCTCAGTCTAAAAAGTTGGAGTGGGCAATGCTACCAATGGAGGGACCCGCTTGAGAGAAGGGAATGATAGGACAGCATAGAATGGATAGAATCAGACTCTGGCCTGTGGCTCACAGCTTTGCTTAACCCCAATTTTGTTGTGTTACTTACTTCGTTAGTGGGAAAATGCAGTAAATGGAAATGTCTTCCTCTCACTGAATACATCACACATTCCGGGCCTTATGATATGAGTTTCGTGGGCACAATTTATCTAACATTCCGACAGTTTTATGTCACTAAAACGTACTTGTTATCCCCAAGCTCCATGAGCCAACCAGAGGTTAAGAGTGTTTAAATGACTGCCCAATAGCCTCCTCTCAGTGAGTGATAGATCTGGGATTCAAGCTCAGAACTCTGCAACTGTTCGACACTGCAGCTCACTACCTTCATTCAGAGTCCCTCCTAACACTAGGGTTGCTTTGAGACCCTGGAAGCCATTACTGTGGGCACCCAGCTTAAAGTCCTCTGGACAAAGAAAGGCAAGCTCCCTCTCAGCAACAGCTGGCTCCAAAGCTCCCTTCCTGGCAGCAGTAGGAAGCAAGAGCAGGCAGCTCAGGTGTGCGGGTCTTCTCCACCAACCAGAACAAGCACTACAACTTGGAGCAATTGTTTTGTTTCCAGTAAATTAAAATACTTGTCAAATCAGGGAGGCCATTTCCAGGACTCTGGCTACAGAATTATTCAGAAAGAGGGTTGCATGATAAATACCCAGACCAGTTTATAGCATAAAGCTGAACATCAGAGAGAACTCGGACTCCTTCCTGCAGTGTTCAAAGAGTGGAAATAATGAAGGACGACGGAGGGTCCATCAAACACCCGAATGAAGCTGAGGATGAAAAATGGATAATTAATCTTTTCAGGAGGAATCCAGACATCAATAAGAGAAGATGGTAGAAATAGTCCATGTCCAGCAAGTGACACAGCTTAACCATCGCTCAAGTTCTCCTGCCTCACTTGCCCCACCATGCCTGGAACATAAATTACCACCCTCAGAAATAAGGTGCTGCCTATCTTTTTGTTTGTTTGTTTGTTTGTTTTTCTTTTTCAAGAAAGGGTTTCTCTGTGGTTTTGGAGGTTTCCTGTAACTAGCTCTTGTAGACCAGGCTGGTCTCAAACTCAGAAATTCACTTGCCTCTGCCTCCCGAATGCTGGGATTAAAGGCATTCGCCATCACTGCCTGGCAAAGTACATGATCTTAAGTGCTGAGCATTTCTCCAAGGCAGGGTTTCTCTGTGGCTTTGGAGGCTGTCCTGGAACTAACTCTTGTATACCAGGCTGGTCTTGAACTCACAGAGATCCTCCTGCCTCTGCCTCCCGAGTGCTGGGACTAAAGGCATGTGCCACCACCACCCGGGCTAGTTGGTCTTCCTAAAGACACTATAAAACTTAATGATTTTGAAGAAAGAAGAAGTTATTAAATCAGTGACTTAGGAAGCAAAATAGGTAAGTTCTTAATTTGGGTGGAGAGATTTGTCAAAACTGGAATTTTATTTGTTTGTTTGTTTGTTTGTTTGTTTTGTTTTTCGAGACAGGGTTTCTCTGTGTAGCTTTGGAGCCTATCCTGGCACTCACTCTGTAGACCAGTCTGGCCTCGAACTCACAGAGACCCACCTGCCTCTGCCTCCCGAGTGCTGGGATTAAAGGCATGCGCCACCAATGCCTGTCTCAAAACTGGAAATTTTATGCCAACACCTCACACAGCAGATACAAGAGTTCATCCCGAGGCTTACATGTCCTAATGCTGAGATGTCGTTTCTCGGTACTGAAGTTCTCTAGAGGAACAGGACCAGTGGGGAATGTATTAAAATGGCTTCCACAGTATGGTTAGAGTAGCCCAACAATGGCCATCTTCATACTAGAGAAACTAAGACCTCCAATAGTTTCTCAGTCCATGACGCTGGATATAAGAGCCATCCCAACCTGACACTGAAGACCTAGAAGATTCTCACATAGTCACTCATCTTCCATCCACATGGGAAGCTGGAAGAAACTAGGTTCTGGTGTCAGAGAAGGTTGGATGCAGCAGCGTAGATGATGACACCAGGAAACAAGGAAGTAGGAAAAAAATAAAGCCTTTCCTTCAGGTCTCCTTTCGTCTGGGCTTCTACAAAAAGGTGCCACCCGAATATAGGGTCTATCTTCCCACTTCAAATAACCGGATCAAGAAAACCCCTCAAAAGTGTGCCCAGTGATTTGTCTCTTAGTTGATTCCAGATCCAGTCAAGTTGAGAACCCAGGTTGGCCATCACAGGGGGCTATGGTGAAAACTGAGCAGGAATAGTCGTGGAATGCCTGGTTACAGGATGACTACTCTAATGGAACTCCAGTCATGGCGAAAGAAAAAGAATGGGCTTTAAATGTGGTTCTTGACACAATTCCTCACCAGCTGGGTGAGTGGGTGTGGCTCTCCACCTCCTAGAGATCCAGGCTTCTCATTTAAAGGATAGGATACCACCTTCCTTTTGTGGGGTGGGAGAGGGGTTTTGAGACAGGGTTTCTCTGTGGCTTTGGAAGTTGTCCTGAAACTCACTTTGTAGACCAGGCTGGCCTCGAACTCACAGAGATCCACCTGCCTCTGCTTCTGCCTCCCGATTGCTGGGACTAAAGGTGTGCACCACCACCGCCATCCTCTTTCTAATTTCTTTCCATAAAGAATTCTCTCTCTTTTGTTTTCTCTTTTTTGTTTGTTTGTTTTGAGGTTTTTTGTTTTTGTTTCTCCTGTTATTGTTTGGTTGGTGGTTTGGTTTGGTTTGGCTTGGTGAGACAGGATTTCTCTGTGTAGCTCTGGCTGCCCAGGAATTTGCCCTGTAGACCAGGCTGGCCTTGAACTCACAGAAATCTGCCTGTCTCTGCCTTCAGAGTTCTGGTTCATCTTCATTTCTTTACATAAAGAGAGAAATTTTTGGGCCCCACTTAAGTCCTTTACATAAAAAGAGAGATTTTTAAAAGTAAAACCAAGTTTCACAGCACATATATTAACTAAGCATCTACCATGCACAAATAACTCCAGAATGGTCAGGCCTCCAAAATAGGACTGAACAAGACACATACCAAGGGCACACAGTGCATAGAGCAGGGGCCCAACCTAGGAACTGGGAAATTCACCTGAAGAATTACAGTTCTGACTCTGAGTTCTCTGTGAGACAGTTAGGACCAGCAATTTCCCATTCACACCAAGCATCTCATTTCGTACAGCACCCTGTCTCTGTGCCTGATGGCCAGCTCTGCCCTGGGCAAACCATCCACTGGAGTGTAAATGACATTTTTTATACATTTGTATATTTTTTAAAAATGCAGAAAAGGCAAGAGCACTGACTCATGCCTGGCTGCAGAGGTAAACAGAGCTACCTGGCAGAGGGGATGGGGGGGGGGGGTTGGTCAGAGGGCTCCCCTGTAGTTCTGGAACAATGTCACCACAGGCAGTCCCTCATCTACCTTGCCCCCTTCTCACCTGTCACTCCATAGCTCACAATTGCAGAGATTAAAGTCCATGGCCAGCTGGATCTGTTGTTTTTATCAAGCACTGTGGCAGGGAGAGTGTGGAAGACTAAAGCTGTCTAAACCACGCAGCTAGGAGGTAGATCAGAGAAAGGGCCCAGGGTTTCAATATCCCCTTCAAAGGTACTCCCCCACTGAGCCACCTTGCTCCAGCTGAGCACACCTCCCAATAGGGCTATCAGCTCCTGTCCCTCCCTTGTGTGTATCTGGATCACAGCTACTTTTGCACTAATCTGTAATTGCTGAGCCGTCATCCACTGGACAGGCAAATCCATCATGTCTTATTTGTAGTCTGAGTGTCAAACATACGACCAGGTATGTTTGACATTCCCAACGAGTGTAGAATGAATGGATGAAAGTAACCGAGGGAAGGCTGAGGAGCTTCTCGGGAGTCAATCGTGCACGCATGCATTCAGTCCAGCAGTTGTGCAAATCCGCAGGCACTGGTAGTCCTGTGTAAGCTTAGTATGTAGAGGATGGAGCTCTGGAGAAAGGGAAAGAGCATCTGGTCTGCCACTACTGCAAATCAAGCTGCTTCTCAGTAGAGAACACAACTAATCATTAGTGTGATATCTTACCCCTTAGATCAGTGGTTCTCAACCTGTGGGTCACGCCCCCTTTGGGGGTTGCATATCATATAACCCACATATCAGATATTTACATTACTATCCATGGCAGTATCAAAATTACCATTATGAAGTAGAAACAAAATAATTTTATGGTCGGGGGTACCACAACATGAGGGCTGTATTAAAGGGTTGCAGGCATGAGGAAGGTTGAAACCGCTGTCCTAGGTCCACAAGATTTTACACCTTAGACAACCAACACTTTCCCCAGGTCCCACTACTGATGATGAGCAACTGGTTTCACACCCGGGCAGTGTGATATCAGATCCGTGAGCTCAACGCCTTCATAATAGTCTTCCAGTTTGTGACATGGCCATTACTCCTCACCCCTTGGGTCCAAAAGACTTGGCTCTGTTTTGTTTTGTTTTATCATGGCCTTGAATTACATGACACTAACTTTACTTCTATAGTCCATGTCAAGACCTGACCTGCAAGTTCTGTGACTCCTGTGAACCAGGAGGCCAAAGGTCCTGTAATGGAGGTCTTTGAAAGGAATGTTTGGGACAGCAGCAATGGCCCACATGACACACAGAAGGGACCTAGGTGAACCTCCCAAAGCCCAGGGTGGGGAAATGCAGCCTAGAACATAAGCTTCCTGGAATAAAGTGTCTCAGAAGGAGTGCCCAGGCAAAGTGTTTTCAAAACTAAAGTTCCACCAACCCACTTAAAATGCTGTCCCCCAAAGCCTCTCTAGCTAGCTACATGGAGTATGTCTGAATAAGAAATCCATTGAAATTACGTATTGTTTCTCAGAGGGACTGTCACCCACAAACTGTCAACCTGTGTGGCTGAGAAGCCCAGACTAAAAATACCAGCAGAACTCCTAGTCTCAGAGAGTCCTTCAGTATTAGAGTTAGAACAGCAAAAATAATAAGGAAATCTTCACTTTCTTCAAGATAAGAGCTTGATATAACTTCTCTGTAACCGTCCCCACAAAGTTAGTGCTATTAGTCCAGCGTGTATGTGTGAATTACCACTGGACCAGAAAGATGCCTCTAATCAAAGCCATCACCACGTACAGCACATGTATGCCTAATTGTTAGCTATAGTCTTCCTGCCATGCTCTAGTAAGTGAAGACAGTTTTCTGCTCTTTGAATTGATACCTGTTTGCTAACATAGTTAAGTATGAGCCACCTGCCAGGATAAAGGACAAGCAAGTCATATACTTGAATATTCTCACATTATCAAGTTGCTCATTTTCTCATTCTTAGGCTAAATTCTCCCTTCCTAAATGGCTTAAGAATCATCAGCCTAGCGGGCCGTTGGTGGCGCACGCCTTTAATCTCAACACTCAACACTCGGGAGGCAGAGGCAGAGGATCTCTGTGAGTTCAAGACCAGCCTGGTCTACAAGAGCTAGTTCCTGGACAGCCTCCAAAGCCACAGAGAAACCCTGTCTTGAAAAACAAACAAACAAAAAAACAAAAAACAAAACAAAACAAACAAACAAAAAAAAAAAAAACAAAAGAATCATCAGCCTTGCTTGTTTAGTTCCATCCCAGCTGGTAGATAAAAAGAAAACAGGAGAACCCCTAGACCCAATGACCATGTTCTATGCTCATGGCCTGCTCAACTCAATGGTTGTTGGCTGTCCCTCTTACTAGTATAGCTTCTGACCCAGGTGAAAAGCACCATTGGATGTCATTGATGATAGCTCCACTGAACTCAGCTGGGTCTTAGTTCCAGGTCCTCAATTCACAATCACAAGCAGAGCCTTGTTCCAGGCTCAGCAACTCTGGCTGTGCTTTGTGGAGGCTTCGCTCCCCTTTCCAATGGGCACATTTCTTGGGACCCACTGCAATGCATCTAGGAGTGCCTTTCAACTTCAAAATGGAAGTCCTGGGCCCAGGATCTTTTTCTCCCCTGCAACTCCTTACCTCCCACACAAATGGAGTCCCCTCCTCACAGTGGCAACTGTACTGGTCTAAGGATACTTCTAGGGAGAGCCTCTTACCTCCTTTCCCCAGGATGGAAAGTAGCCTTCAGTCAGACAAAGACCACCTGGGGAGGAATGGGTTTTATTTGACTTATAGGTTATAGCCCATCACCAGGAGAAGCCATAGAGGGAACCTGGAGGCAGGAACTGAAGCAGAGGCCATGGAGGAACACTGTTTATTGGCTTGCTCCTCCTGGCTTGCTCAGCTTTCTTTCTTCTTTTTAAAAAATATTTTGTAGATTTCTTTTGCATGCATATGAGTGTTTTGTCTGCATGCATGTCTGTGCATTGTGTGCATACCTGGTACCCAAGGAGGTCAGAAAAGAGCATCAAATCCTCAGGGACTGGAGTTACAGGTGGTTGTGAACTACCATGTGAGTTCTGGGAATTGAACCTGGGTCCACTACAAGAGCAACAAATGTTTATAACTACTGAACCACCTCTCTAGTCCCCTTAGTTTGGTTTCTTATTTCCATCAGGATCACCTGCCCAGGAATGGCACCACCCACAGTAGGCTGTACTCTTTCACATCAATCAAGAAAATGCCCTACAAGCTTGCCTCCAGGTCAGTCTGATGGGGGCATTATCACAGTTCAGGTTCCCTCTTCTCAGATAACTCTATTGTGTGCCAAACACACACACACACACACACACACACACACACACACACACACACACACACACCCCTAATCAATACATCATCAATCTTCCATTTGTACAACCATCAAGGCCACTTGAGGAACTCCTCCCAAAGAAAAATCTACTCCAACTCTGCTAGCCACTCAACAAGAAAGCGCCAAACTACAAACAGAAACGTCTTCAAATCTGAAAAGCAGTCACTGTTTCCCATGCTTCAAATGTGGTTTGCCCCTTATGAAACTCCTACTGGAGTTTAACCCCCATCAGGAGGTACTGAGAGGGCTTAAAATTTAATCCAACTACAGTGTTTAGCCAGAGAGCCTCAGGAAGCATTTAGGATTAACTAAACTTATCAGGATAGAGCCCTCATGGTTGAATTCAGATGTTTGACTTTGAAACACAAGAAAAAAATGAGAACCCACATGCACTAGCTGCATGCCTACTCTGTTTCCTGCCATGTAACACAGTCTGGATTATCTCTGCCAACAGGACTGCCCTCAGATTCAACTCCTTCACCTTGAGCCTCCAGAAACCACACATTGTTTTGTGTTCAAACTTAACCATTTCATGTTATTGTGTTACTAACAGCAGAACACAGGTTAATGCACTACTCTAGTAATTTTCCTGCTATCAATGGGCACAACTTTTTAATAAGGAGAAAGGTTACTTTTCATTAAGACAATCTTCATTTTGTGGATCTTCATAGTTTGTTTGATCATGGAAAGTATCGTGTTCCAAAGAACAATCCAACAAGCTAAAGCAAAACACACTCACTCACCAGCCTTCCTCTAACTGAATGGCCTCTGAGCACATGATCCAGAATAGCTACTTCTAAAAGCTTTTCTTTCTACTTCCAGCTGTGCCCAGCCCTCTGACTCTAAGTCTAGCAGATTTCTTCTTTTTCTCAAGCCCTTCCCAACACTAGCTCTTCCTTGATTCCTCTGCCAAACTCAGATCAAGACGGAAGAGGAAGATGAAGGATTTGTCCTTACATACTCATACATGCACATATGGTGACTATAACGGTATACATAATACATGCACATGTATATACACAAACATTTTACTTGGAGAGCTGACCCATCTACCTCAGGAGAGTATGCTGTGTGCAGATGTTGAGAGTGGTGGTGGGGTCATGAGAAGATCTCCACATCCAGCTCAGACCTTGAACAGCAAAGATCTCTTCCCCTTGGAGGCAATGAACATTGTCTTCCATCTGCACTGAATGGGGACCACTGTCATCAACCTGTGCATCTGATGAAAAGGAGTCAGAGAAATAGGGGGATTCCCAGAAACACATGGGGGTGTCCCCTTCCACAGAAATCAACACAGAATGACTAGAAGCTTGGATGACGCGGAAAGTACTTCTGGGTATGTTTATCTTATTGATTGTTGAATAAAGCTCTGTTTGACCAATGAAACAACAAGTTAGACAGGACTAGGAGTCAAAGAGGATTCTGGGAAATGTAGTAGAGAAATGATGTTCCAGGCAGGAAATGACATAGCAAGGAGACTCATATTTAAGAGAGTAGAAACAGGAAGTGTCCTTTTCCCCTTCCTCCTCCAGCGGCCGGATGTGAGCCACCGGCAAGAGAGGGTGCCAGCAAAAGGCATTCTCTATAAATCTTATAAAATATATAGGTTTATGATAATTTAGACTGAGCTAATAGATGAGGAATCCTAGTCATTTGCCAAGCAGCATTTGTACTTAACACAAGTCTCTCTGTGCATTAATTGGGGCCCTAACTCAGGCGGGCGGCTGGCATAGAACGCATACGTGGTGGTGGGGCTCGGCGGCTTTTGGTGGAAAGATTTACCATAACACTTGGAGAATTCATTTTGAGCAGATGAGAGCAGTGTAAGACTGAAGGAATCATGCTTCCCCAGAGAAAGAAGGATCCATCACAAGCCAGCTGGAGAGTCATCACCAGTCTGCCTCTCTGTGGAGGCTCTATTTTATTTTATTTTTATTTTATTTTATTTTTTATTTTTGGTTTTTCTAGACAGGGTTTCTCTGTGGCTTTGGAGCCTATCCTGGAACTAGCTCTTATAGACCAGGCTGGTCTCGAACTCACAGAGATCCACCTGCCTCTGCCTCCCCAGTGCTAGGATTAAAGGAGTGCACCACCAATGCCCGGCTTCTGTGGAGACTCTAGATGGTGTCAGCATTCCTGTGTCCTTCCAGTTCACTTCCACAGCAAGTATGTATGGCAAATGGTTCTAGTACAGAGTAAGGCTCACTCTTCACAAGCCTCTCCTATGTGTTAGAGTTTATTGGTTTTGTTTGCTTGGATGGTTTTTTTTAATAAAATTTTATCCCCAGGGATAAATCCTACAGTATATGAATATCTTTCAATTAAATGATACCTTACCAAATTTATATACATATACATACTGGTCACACACACACACACACACACACACACACACACACACACACACACACATATATATATATATGCATATATATTGGTATTATTTGATTATTTTGAATTTTTGAGTTATATGTTTTTTGCTTTTCATCAACATTAATATGGAAACTGGTAGGGATTCTAGTATCTGCAGTAAGGAAAACAGATCACTTATAAAAATGACTTCTTAAAAATATAATGTGGTTACTCTACTGTATTAGTCACTTGTCACATTGCTCTGACAAGAAGCAATTTAAGGGAAGGAAGGTTCCGTCATGGTAAGGAAGGCATGGTAACAGGTAAGAAAGACATTGCAACAGGAACAGGAAGCCAGCTAGTCACATTTGTAGTTACAAAGCAGAGATAGATAGATAGATAGATAGATAGATAGATAGATAGATAGATGCTGGTGCTCAGCTAGCTTTCTCCTTTTTATGACGTCCCAGGACCCCAGCCAGCGGCATGGCACCACCCACATATAGTAGAATGGGTTGCCCCATCTCAATTAACCTAATCTAGAAAATCCCTCACACACATGTCCAGAGGCTTGTCTCTCCGGTGTTTCCAGATCCTGTTAAGTTGTCAATTAATATTTATCTATCATCACACCTTCCCATTGTGTAAATTTGCTTGTATTATTATGAAGGAAATATCCAATGTAAGATAGAAAGTCCAGGTGTGGCTTCACATGTCTGTCTACTTCTCACCTTGGGCCACTGTATAAATCTGTGTGTGGCAGAAATATGACAGGCTCAAATACTATATTAACTAGAAGATGAGGAGTTTAATGGTGCATAAATGGAAATTATTAGATAGAATATCCAGGGAAGTTATTTAAAAGGCTTCTCTTTTGCATATAACACTTTCTATGATCTGGTTCTTGGGAAGTAGACATGATGGCTGGAGATGTAGGGGCCACATCAAGACTCTGAGGAGACTTTAAAGATAAAAATGTATATACCTTCGAGGCCAGCCTGCTCTCCAGAGCGAGTGCCAGGATAGGCTCCAAAGCTACACAGAGAAACCCTGGCTCGAAAAAACCAAAAAAAAAAAAAAAATGTATATATACCAAGACTAGGAAAACAGGGAGATAGCAAGATTCTGAGTCTCTGTTCATATCATAAAGATTACATGTCAACCTGTGACAAATTGCAGGAAAAATGAACACCCATAATGTAAGCTGCTAATATTTAGATTTTCTATAACATTTAGACTTTATGATAATTCATAAAACATGCTATCATTAAGATAGTAACAGAAGGGCTAGAGGGATGTGCTTAAGAGTTCATACTGCTCCTCCAGAGGCACCAAGTTTGGTTCCTAACACCCATGTTGGATGGTTTACAGCCACCCAGTTCCAGAGAATCCAGCATCGTCTCCTGGATCCATGGGCACCTTCACCCACATGGACACACCACATATACATAATTAAAAATAATAAAATTAATCTGCTAAAAGTTGTTAAGAATATTAAAAGACAATTTCTTGAAGATACAGATCCTTATACCAGCAACTGACTGATACCAGAGTTGTAAAATGAAATTGTATAAAATAGTAAAGTTAATGATAAAGTAATCATAAAAATAATCCCATTTTCAGAAAAGAACATTGAAATCTAAAAAACATAAAGTAACTCAAATTCACCCAGTTCCTAAGCAAAATAACCGAGTTAGCTCCAACCTGTGATATAGTCAGCTTCCTCCAGAAATCCTAAATGAGGGCTACTTTGTCAACACAACAAATTACACATTACCATCTTTCCCCAAACTTCCTTTTCTAGGCCACCCTCTCTCTCCCTCCCAAGACAGAATGTTATGCCAATCAGACTGTGAGAAATGCCTGAACAAACAGGAAATAAGGAGGAAAGATTTATCCGGTTTTGCAGCTTCAGCAGGTTTAGCCTGAGGTAGGCTGGCATTGCTGTTTCTAAACCATGGCAGAATGATATGGTGGTGGAAGTGTATGGAAGAGGCTGCTCACCTTACATGACCAGGAAGTAGAGAATGAGACCCAGGGACAAGATACCCTTCAAAGGAACACCCACCATGAACTCTCCAATCAAGTCCCCCTTCCCAGTAATGACACCACGTTATGAAGCCATCTAAGGTTTAACCCACTGAACAACGGGGGTCTTGCATGACACAATCACTCCTAACTGATTATATCCACCAACTGAGAACAAAGTCTTCAGCACTTTTTCCCTCTGGGCCAGGGAAATGGCTCAGGAGATAGCAGTACTTGATGCAAATCCTTAGCACCCATGTAAAATCCCGTATGTTGTCATTAACATGCTTGAAACCCCAGTATTGTGAAAGGCAGAGATAAGAGGATCACTTTAGCTTCCTGGCTGCCAGCCTAATTCCAGGTTTAGTCAGGAGACCTTGTATCAAGGAAGTCAGATGTAGGATGATAAAGCTGGACAACGGACATCCTATTGTGACTTCTGAAAGACCCCCGAAGAGGTACTTTCGTAGAGGGAGACCCACACCCAGGAATCAGCGAGACCACGAACTTGGATGCAAAACCGCAAGAGGCTTTATTGGAGATACGGGTACCCGGGCGACTTAGCTTCTGTGTGGCTAAGCGCCCCGAGCCAAGGGAGAGGGGTCCTTATATAGGGAAAAAGGCGCAAGCTAGAAGCAGGGATTCTATTGGATAATTCTAATGAGGCATCGTACAGAGCTATTCCCATTGGTCAATGTAAATGAGGCACTATGCAGGGTTATTCAAATGAGGCGAAGTATAGAGTTATTCAAATGAGGTGAAACACAGAGTCTTTCAAATGAGGCGAAATACAGAATCATTTCTATTGGATGGTTCAAATGAGACACAGAGCCATTCCAGATCAGCATATTCTCAAGGTCTGGTGTCTGGTACAACAGACTCAATTCCCCCCCTCCGCGTCCTGATGGACGACCTTGGGGGCGGAGACCTTGGGACGGAGTGTTTCTCATCGGGCGGGGGCTAGGCCGGCCCACCTGGTGCTCGCCCTCGTGCCGGCCCACCTGGTGCTCGTTGCTCGGCCCCAGCCCCGAGGCGAGGTGCCAGGCGGGGCGGGCCGGGGGCGCGAGCCCTGCCGGGGTGAAGGCTTGGGAGGCCCTGGCAGCTTCGGGGCAGGGGGCTCAGGGGCATTCCAAGCGGGTCTTTCACTTCCAAATATGTAGATAGGCACATGAATCTACAAACACATGTACCACACATATGCATCACACTCACACACAAAAATAGATAAGTAATAAATAGCCTTTGTGGAGACCTTTTATATTTAAAACACAACAAATGCTAATACTCCCAAAAAGGTACCATGAAATAAACAAGAAATATACAAATATATAGGAAAAGATAAGAAGGTAGAAAGGAAAAAAACACTCTAAAATGAAATCAAACTTTGTCAATAAAGTTTTATTGGAACAAGTCATTCCCATTTCTTTACTTTGGCTGTTTTGTGCTACAATTGCTGAACTGAATATCTGCCACAGACCATATGGCAGGACAAACTGGAAATCCTTAAGATCTGGTCCTTTACTGAAAAAGTTTGCTGACTCATGGTGGAAAGAAGTATACTTTCTTTCCTCTTTGGTGACCTTAATACCAATGCCATGAACCCGTCAAAGAATTCCTCAGAAGCTTCAGAGGAAGCCACTGAAAGTCATGAGCCCACACAATCCCTGCCACCAACTCTCAGTCATGTAACAGATATTCAGTTACTCCCTCAACCAGGAATATTCAAGTTATGGCCACATGCTTAATGTTTGTAGTTGCTTTCTTTTCCTTTCTTTCTTTTTTTTCCTTCTTTCATTGTTTTATAAGAAGAGGAAAACCACAGACCCCTAAAGTTCAATAAGATCGTTAAGCGAGAGGACAGGGCAAGAGATGAAAGAAACGCTGCTGGTGTGATCTTCAGGATTTCCTCCCATCATGCAGCCTCAATAAAGAATAGCAGGCCTGGGGAAGGTCAGGGGAGATGAGGTGGATGCTATGAAAGAAGAAATAAGGAACACTGGAAAAGGCAGAGGATTCCTAAGTGGGGGCAGGAGAGACGGATGGACTGTCACCCAGGGTAAATTGCTCTGAGGATGAGAAATGTACCAAGCACTAAGAGAAAATCAAATCCTGGTCCCACCACCCGAGATGGGGAAGGGAATAATAAAGACAAGACTGCAAAGAAAATGATGTACAAATGGTATTTTTTCCAGAAATAGACTAATAAAATGCAGATGAAACCCATCAAATTGAAAAATGCTTCTCATCACCTGAGGCACAAGCAGCTCAGCGGGCTAAAAAGTGAACAGCAGCCGAGGCCAGTGAGAGAGCATTTGGAACCCCTGTGCCGACACATTTGTGTCGAAATGAACTTTATTAGGAACAAATTCTCTCAGCGACCCAGCTTAGCCGGTGTGACTCACTGTCCGCATCAGAACCTGGACTGATCCTGGTGTTTTGCTGTTGTTGTTTTTTGTTTGTTTGTTTGTTTGTTTGTTGTTTTATCAGCGATAACACTCAAACTATCCAAGGACAGCTGTAGCTGTCACATCAACCCCAGTCAATTAGAACGGATACCCGCTGGACAGCCATGCTGGTGAACCAGCTGCTGCGGTATGAGACTCAGCAATGCCTGGGGTGGGGTTGGGAAAAGCTAGCAGAGCTTCAGTTTGGAATAGAACTACTTTTCTGAGTGTATGTGTATTAAATGCTCTGGGAAAAAAAGGCATGAGTTCCCATATTGGTGATCATCAGGAAGTGTCCAGGGTGACCCAGTGCTGGCTTAGCATGGGTCCTCCTTCCTTCAGGTTTGAGAAACACCTGTGTGTTTTCCTACACACCCTCATGTCTAATTCCCACCTACCCAATGAGAAATCTTGAAGCATTAAGCCATTTTTCATTAATTTTCACAGAAGGCACCACTTTTTCTACTGCATTCCAATAAACAGCCAATGTGGTCTATCTATGTTCTACCAAAGGAAAATCTTATCTCTCTGACTTATTTTACACAAAATACAAAGGTTGGTGGCAGCCATCCCCACACTATGCAAGAGGCAAAAAGAGTTCTCATCACCTCTTTTTTGTTGTTTTGTTTTGTTTTGTTTTTATTTTGCAAGACAGAGTTTCTCTATGAAACAGTCCTAACTGTCCTGGAACTCACTTTGTAAACCAGGCTGGCCTTGAACTCATAGTGATTGCCCCTGCCTCTGCTTCCCAAGTGCTGGGATTAAAGGGGTGCACCACCACTCTGCTTCTCATCACCTCTAATGAGGAGAGAGACTCCTGCTGGATGAAGTATCCGCTGAGAATGGATGGAAGCTATTTTACTAACCTTTCTGAACCTTGGTTTCCTACCTATAGAATGAGTATGGCAGAAGAAATACTTGTAGCTGTGGAACTTCCTGGGTGGGAATTATTCCATCATCTATCCATTAGACATTATCTACATCTCTCATTTTACCACTGACAAAAAAACTGTTCCAACAAAGTAAGAGTTTGTTTTTTTAGGCCAATGTATTTTTGTGCCAAGAACCCAGCTAAGTAACGCATGGTGGTACACACCTGAAATATAGGCTAATAGGGTTACAAGTTCAAGGACGGTGTAGACTATGCAGTGAGACCCTTTCTATGAAAGAGAAGAAGGAAGAGAAAGGGGAGAGGTGAAATGGAGAAGGAGGGCGGTGAGAAGAGATGAAAGGGAAAGAGGAAGAAAAGACGAGGAAGAAGAGGAAGCAGCAACAGCAAAAGCAGCAGGAACAGAATACCTGAGAGCCAGCCCCAAACAAATGATTCATTTCTCCATCCTGGCATTAATTCCCATTTGTGGTGCCCTTATAGTCACTGGTCTCTTTACAGAACACCGCTCTATAAAGTGGAGGACAAGAGCTTTGGTGCAACTTCAGGGAGATGCCTAAGGTCCCAGAAACTACTGGGCTGAACTCGGAGACTTTTATCCCTGTGGCCAAAACCCGTTTCTGCCTGAACAATGCCTCAACATCTGTTTATATATTTCCTACTCAAGTGTCATTTTTTTATAAAAAGGACCATAATTTAAGGAGATAAAAAGTTTGAAAACCCTCATTACCATTTCATGCTTCCATAAGTTGAAAATTATTTAAACCACCTTAAAAAGTCTTTGCCATGAAAATGAAGTATGTGCTATTAAAATCAAAAGGAAGCATCAAGGAAAATATGAAGGAATTCTGTGGAAAAATAATAAGAAATTTTCTTCTCCCCATTTCAAAATAAAAGTGAGTAGTGAAGGCCGAATTGGAATGATACTGTCTGTCATGGCTGTTTTGACCCGTGTTTCTGGAATGTTCTGAACTCCTCCTCACGTTGTCATCTGCTCATTAAGTCTCGGCTGATCCTCCAAAAGGCCCATGGCCCACCTGTGAGGGTGCAATATTATATTTCCTTGGCTGTGTAATTAATTATAATAACTTTAGAGATCTGAAATAACATATATTTATTACCTGACACTGGGGAGGTCAGGATTGCACAAAGTGTCCTACTCTGCAAAGTCTGAGAGGTTGGCAGGAGGGATTCTCCCCAGAGGCTCAAGGGAACAGTCTCTGCTTCTCCCTTTCTAGCTCTCTCTTCATATGTATCACCCTGGCTCCCACTCTTATTCCCTCCTTTCATTTGTCTGGACGTTTGTACATCCACCGGGTTCTCTGTAACTCAAGATAATCCCTCTACCACCGGTAACCTTGACTGCAAGCCCTGTTCCATTTGTAGCTGTGGGGCCTCTGTAACATACAACAGCATATTCAGTTTCTGGAAACTAGAATCTCAGGACCTTCTAGAGCAAGAGGCAGGGGTGGGTGAGGAAAGGGCATTCCTTACCAGAACATGTACAAGGATGGAAGGATAAACAGAAGGGACTGATCAGGTGATAATTGTCCAGGGCCCTGGTCAAGCAAGCTAGTGACAAAACTGAAAGTATTTATAGAGGTGAGAGTAGGGAGATGGACTGGGGCTAGCATAAGGAACGAGTTAGAGTCAAATGGACATGGGCACTGAATTGATATGGTATGGTGCAAGGCTGGTATTAGGGCACCTTAGTTTTAAAAGCACCAACCACACCACCAATGTCTTATTGTCAAGTGCCTATTCCAGGCCCAAACACAATCCTAAATGCTTTTTAATACCTCTGCTCTGATCCTAACAGCCCTATAAAATAGGTAGAGCCAACCCTATATTAAAGATGGGAACTGACACAGAGACAGAGTAACAGGCCCAAGAACACTCATGTTTGGAGACAGATCCAAGTCAGGGTTGTCTGGATCCAAAGCCCATGAAAACCCTGCCCATCAGATACAGTATATCCCACACAACTGAGATGTTTGCCAGACTTGGAAAAGATTGTGCAAAAGATTGCCATGCAATAACATCAAACTTTTAATCTAAAATGAAATTTTAGAGTAGGTGAGATGGCTTAACAAGTAAAGGCATCTGACCTACACAAGATTGGTACCCTGAGTTTGATCTTGAGAACCCATTGGAATGTGGAAGAAGAGAACTGGTGCCACAAAGTCGTTCTATGACCTCCACATGCATACTATGATTTGCAAACCCATGTATACATGTACCATACACTCACATGCACAATAAATGTATCCTTTTAAATATGTTAGCTGGTTTCTGCATCTATGTCTCAGGAAACATGGCAGATGAGGGGATAAAAAGATTGTAAGAACCAGAAAGCAGAAAGTCTGCTGTGAAACTATCTCACCTAGAAATAGTGAGCTATAATAATAAAAAAAAAAACAAGACCAGAACAATGGCAATACCTATATCTGTATTTCCATGGATATAGATAGACAAATAATGTGTTATATATACATATGTACATAGATACACATATATGTATGTAACAATAATAAAGTAAAAGAAGTTATCAACTTGAGAGTAGGGTAACATAGGAGGGGCTCAAGAGAGAGTAGCTGCTGGAGGGGTAAAGTGATGTAATCCTATTCCAATTCAAAACATATTAATACACACACACACACACACACACACAACACACACACACACACACAAACACACACACACACACAAACACACACAAACACACACACACAAACACACACACACACACACACACACACACACACACACACACACACACACACACACATGAGCTGGTGAGATGGCTAAGAGGGTAAAGGTAGTTGTCACCAAGCCTGACAATCTGAGTTTGATACCTGGAACCCATGTGATGGAAAAAGAGAACCAGCTCCTACAAGCTGCCCTCTGACCTCCACACCACACCCACACATACAATCACATGTGCACCATAAAAATAAATAGAAATCATTTTGAATAAAATGAAACTAAATTTTAGAGTGAAAACTAAGCTTTGGTTTCTTTCTAGAGTCTTCTTCACATTGAGACTTTATAGAGTCTCAATGTGTGACTCTCTTTTAAGTGTCTCTAGCTGCACTATTTTTAGTAGCTGAAAACTAATGAACACTGTGCAAGTTAACTTAGGCTACTCAAAAACTGTTTTCCTTACTCGAAAGCAGTTTTTGCAAATGATACACTTCCATGGTAAAAAGCATTGCCTGCATTGCCTGCAAAGTGGTCCAGTGTTCTGAGCCTGCCTGGACCTTGAAAGTTACAGAAAGACCCTCTGCCTCAGGGTTCCCATTACTTTCTCTGCTCACTTTTCTCTGTCACTCCCACCCCCAAGATTTCTGTTCTTCCCTCCAGGAATACTAGGCAAAATTTGGGGTTTCCTTTAACTGGTAGGGGACAGAGGGCTAGTAGTTAATTTGATTTTGCTTTTCAGAGTTTATCGGATGAATTCAAATAGGCATCGATTCACCTCTGCAGAAAATCCACCCACAGAATGTCTTAGCACTTGAGACAATGTCAGACCTCCTTCTGATCTAAAGGATAAAAGGAAAATGCCCTTTGACCACGAGCAATGGGGTCCTCCTCTTACAGAACCCCCACTCCCATCTCTGGCAGTATCTGGAGTTGATGCATCACCTTCCATACATGCTGCTGGGTACCACTGAAACAAATCCCAGCCAAACAAGTGAATAACAGCGTGTTCTCCCTGAGGGGACTCTTGCAGCTTATCTGAAAAATAATAGTCTGTCAGGTCACAAAAGTTAGAGATAATATGCAAGGGAGCTAGCTTCTTAAAAAAACAGACCCTGTCACTCTTCTCCGGTGTTTCAGTGGTTTTCCATCGCCTGTGGGACTCCCTAAACTCTTACTCAGGAGAGAGTCTATCTTCAGCTGGCCTTTCCAGACTCACTCCCAAGCCTCCTCTATCCACAGATAGATCTCCCAAATTTTCACTCACGGTTTTCAAGTGCACCGTGTCTTTTGGGATTCATGCCTGCTATTTGTTCTGTCTGGAAAGCAAATCCTTCAACTCAACCTCCACACTTTTGTCAAAGCTAGTCTTTTAGCAATCCTTAAGTCCCTAGCTAACTATGAACTCCGTCCATCCATCCATCCTTCCATCCATCTATCCATCCACCCACAGATGCATTTGCCTATTGTCACCATAACAATTGTGTTGCACACACACACACACACACACACACACACACACACACACACACACGCCCCTCATCATCATCATCATCATCTTATAAATGCATGAAGCTGAGAAGGTATTTCCCTTTACAGCTTCTTTGGCTTCCCTCCGTCGCCCTTAAATCAATGCCAGGGTTACATTTCTCTTCCATGATTTGCATCTATAGGAGTAAATAAATCTGCAAAAGCCAGCCCCTGTGAGTCTGATTTAGGGACCAGACAGACCAGGTTTCAAATCCTGGCACCACTCTTTATTATTATTTCATCTTACATAAATTACAAGTATAATGATCATTATTCACTTCTGCAGAATAGAGGTGCTAATAGATACTTTCTAGAAACATTAGACAAATTAATATTAATTAATTATTTGTTTGGTTGATTGGTTTTGGTTTTTCAAAAGAGTTTCTCTGTGTAACAGCCCTAACTATGCTGAAACTCGCTCTGTAGACCAGGTTGGCCTCAAACTCATAGAGATCCACCTGCCTCTGCCTTCCTAGTGCTGGGATTAAAGGCATGCACCACTACCACCCAGCTATATTAATATAATTAATATAATGTCACTAAGACTGTCTGACACACAATGGGTGTTCAATAAACAGTACCATATATCTCTTATATAACTTGAAAGTTATTTTTGCTTGGGGATTTTGTTTTATTGTTTTATTTTTTATTTGCTTCCTTTTTTTTTTTTTTGGTTTTTCGAGATGGGGTTTCTCTGTGAGCTCTGGAGCCTATCCTGGCACTCGCTCTGGAGACCAGGCTGGCCTCGAACTCACAGGGAGTGCTGGGATTAAAGGCATGTGCTACCAACGCCCAGCTTAGGTTTGGTTTTTTAATACGAGAATTAGTTACACAGCTCAGTCTAAACACGAACTCAAAATCCTCCTTCCTCCACTTCTGTGTGTTAAGATTACAGGTATGTACAGTACTATCATACCTTGTTAAAACTTCACATTTTTAATATTTATTTATTTATTTATTTTCCATCCTGACCACAGTTTCCCCTCCTTTCTCTACTTCTAGTCCCTCAGCTATCCCCACTGTTTTCCCACCCAATCCACTCCTCCTCCTTTCTCTTTAGAAAAGGACAGGGCCTCCCATGAGTATCAACAAAACAGGTCATATCAAGCTGCAGTAAGACTAAGCCCCTCCCCATGTATTAAGGCTGGGCAAGGCAAACAATTATGAGGAGTAGGGTACCAAAAGCCAGCAAAAGAATCAGAGACAGCCTCTGTTCCCACTGTTAGGAGTTCCACAGAGGACCAAGCTACACAACTATAACATGTATGTAAAGTATATAGGTCAGTCCCATGCAGGCTCCCTGGATCACAAGCTCCCTGTGATCCCCTATGAGCCCAGCTGAGTTGATTCTGTGAGTTTTCTCCTGGTGTTCTTGACCTGTCTGACTACTACAATCCTTTCTTCCCCTCTTCTGCAGGATTCCCCAAACTCCGCCTAATGTTTAGCTGTGGGTCTGCATCTGTTTCCATTAGTTGCTGGATGATGCCTCTCTGATGACAATTGGGCTAGGTACCAATCTGGTCACAGGAGATGGCCAGTTTAGTCTACATATCTGCTATTGCTAGGAGTCTCAGCTGGGGCCATCCTTACAGATTCCTTAGAGATTCTCTTGCAGCAGGTTTTTACCTGACCCTGAAATGTTCCCCCTTCCCAGTAATCTCTTTTCAGTAATCTCCCTCTTTGTACCCCCCAACCTGGTCACTCATGTTCCCATCCCAATAATCTTCATGATAAAAATCTTGGAGAGATCAGGAATACAAGAGACATACCTAAACTTAATAAAAGCAATATACAGCAAGCAGATTGCCAACATCAGATTAAATGGAGAGAAACTCAAAGAAATTCCACTAAAATCAGGAACAAGACAAGGTTGTCCACTCTCTCCATACCTATTCAATATAATAGCTGAAGTTCTTGCTAGAGCAGTAAGACAACTAAAGGAAATCAAGGGGATGCAGATTGGAAAGGAAGAAGTAGACGTATTGCTATTTATAGATGGTATGAAAGTACACAGAAGTGACCCCAAAAACACTACCAGGGAACCCCTACAGCTAATAAGCACCTTTACTCAAGAGGACAAATAGAAGATTAACTTTAAAAAAAAAATCAGTAACCCTCCTATATACAAATGATAAATGGTCTGAGGAAGAAATCAGAGAATCAACCCCACTTACAATAGCCTCAAATAATATAAAATATCTTGGTGTAAACTCTAATCAAGCAAGTGAAATACCTGTATGACAAGAACTTCAAGTCTTTGAAGAAAGAAACTGAAGAAGATATCATAAGATGGAAAGATTTTCTGTGCTCATGGATCATTAGGATTAATATAGTAAAAATGGCCATTTTACCAAAAGCAATCTACAGGTTCAAAACTGATTTTTTTTTGTTTTTTTTTTTGAGACAGGTTTTCTCTGTGTAGCTTTGGAGCCTATCCTGGCACTCGCTCTGTAGACCAAGCTGGCCTTGAACTCACAGAGATCCACCTGCCTTTGCCTCCCAACTGCTGGGATCAAAGGTGTGCACCACCAATGCCCGGCTTAAAACTGATTTTAATGAAGAAAATTACATCCATCCTTGAGTACCCATTAGGGATTGTCTCCAAGTCCTCCAGCTGATGCCAAAATCTACAGATGCTCAAATGTATTATACAAAAATTTAGCAGTGTTGGAATAAAAGATATGCACATCTGCCCACATGCTTCAAAACAATGCCCATGTTTTGAATGCTGATACAGTGTGAATACTATGAGGCATTGTCTGGATATGGTTTGGGAATCTCTCCCAGAGGTTCATATGTTGGAAAGTTGATCCCCAGCGTACCAATATTGAGAGACCTTTAAAAGGTGATACCTAGTAGGAGGCAATTAGGTCTTCAACAAGATTGAAGCTTTTCCCTGGTGTCATGAAAGTTGCCTTTATAAGAAAAATAGGCACTTTCCCTGAATCTTCTGCTTCCTATCTTGACATGGGACCACTCTTCTGCACATGGGCCCACCACTGTGACACTGCCCCAATGATCCTTCACCAAGGCTAAGCAGATACCTGCACCATGATTTGAATATACAGAACTATGAACTAAAAACAAACAAACAAAAACCCTCTCTTTCATTTATAAAATACCTGGCATCCGGTATTCTGTTACCGTGGTATAAAACAGACCAAGACACTATAAATATAGCTGTTATAATACATTAGTTAAGAAATTGTCCCAAGGGGTTCCTCTTGTTCTTACATGTTCATGCATATTTATTCACAAATATGCTCAGTTTGTGGTTGTTTGACACCACAGATGTGGAATTCATTTACATGGAGGATTGACTACATATACATCATGTTTCAAGATGACCATCTCTAAGAAGTACATCTGGAAGTGTTGAAGACACACAGTCCAGAAGAAGTGGGTCGATGGGGAATCCCTAGAAAATTGGTCATTAACTGCTTCTGGAGGGTGTCTTGAAATGTCACAACTACAAAGGAGCCCAGAGATCATCCAGTTCAGCTACCAAACACTGTGCTTTTCAAAGACAGAGAATCAAAGTCCCAGCGGTACTGCTGAGAATCCTTACAGAGTCTGGAAGCTTCAAAAGACAAGGATAGAAAGTAATTAAGAGAAGTTAGCTGCCTCAAATTGGCTTGGGAAGCAGGTGGGGTGTAAATAATACATAAATAAAAAGATTAGTACTTTCTCCCTTAGCAATGGCAGAGACAGCCTGAAGTTGATAAGCCAGAAGCCAAGTGAAAAGACCTGTGGATAAGAGACAGACATTAGCCTTCTTTCAATCACAGGGAAGGGTAATATTCACATGAGGACAGAGCAGAGTAGAGCAACCTTCAAAGGAAGAGCATGAGAGACAAATGCACCTTATTTATAAGCGGCAGCTAGAAATTAATGTCTTCTGTTTTAATAAAGAAAGGCTTCTACAGAAAAGCAAGTGTGAAGAAAGTCAATTTATTATGTCACTGCAAACAGAGAGTTCCCACGCAATGTTTCTGAGAGAATCCATACCCTCAAGGCTATCAATTCACCCTGCAAATGATGTTAGCATGAAATATTTATTAACCCAGCAAATACTGACTAAGCACCTGTTAGTACCAAGCACTGTTTATCCAAGCACTAGAAATGTGCCGGCACATAAAGCAAGACAGAGCCCCACTCAAAATAGGAGATGGAGAGTAAAGCACACTTTGTCTTCTTTCTTTTTGATTCCCAGATTTTTGTACAGACGGATAAACTTAGCTATGCACACATGACACAGATGTCTAGGCAAATGTATCAGCTATGTTTTCTTGTTGTGGTAAAATACCATGAACAAAAGTGATTTATGGAAGAGTTTATTCTGACTTACGGTTCTGTAAGGTGAGTCCATAATGTCAGGGGAGGCATGGCAGCAGGCAGAAGCAGCTGAGGGACCATGTCTCCAATAGTGAACATGAAGCAGAGACAGCCAATTACAAGTGGAGCCGAAAATGGACTGAACTAGGACAAAACATCCTGAGTGAGGTAACCCTCAAATGCCAGACTCAGAAAGACAAATATAATATATATATTTGACAAATATATTTGACAAATATAATATATATAATATGTATATATATTCATAAATGGATACCAGACATAAAGCAAAGGACAACCAGCCTACAGGCCACAACCCCAGAGAATCTAGATAACAGCAAGGACCCTAAGAGAGGCATACATGGATCTACCTAGGAAGGGGAAAAAGACAAGATGTCCTGAGTAAATTGAGAGCATGGGAGGCAAGGGAGGGAGGATGGAAGGGGAGAGGGAAGGAGGGAGGGGCGTGGGGAAAAATATATAGCTTAATAGCAAAATAAATGAATGAGAAAAAAGGAAGTGAAGCCAAGCTATAAACCCTCAAAGCCTGCCCCAAGTAACAAACTTCCCTCAATATTCCATTTCCTAAGGTTTCCATATGTCCCCCCCAAACAGCACTACCAACCAGGACCAAGTTTCAAATACTTGGTGACCTATGGGGTACATTTGCCATTCAAATCACCACAGGGAAAATAGAAGACTAACAGGAGAGGGAGTGGTGGGCGGGGAGGGGGAGGAGAGAAGAGGAGGGTATAGGGGGAAATAATACTCAATTCGCAACATCTACTTATGTGAAAATGCCCTTAAGTAATGCAGTGCCATATACAATGACTGTGCACACTGGAAACTTAATGTCTTCCTTTTTTAATAAAGAAAGGCTTCTACATTTTTAATTAAATAAGTAAGATCATTTTAGTTAGTGATAAGTTCTCCAAGGGAAAATCTCAAACAGGGTAATGAGGATGAGAGAGAGACCTTGGAGATGAGGATAGAGCTCCCTGGCAAGGTCATGCTAACCCTGAGTAATGAAAATCCAGTGAGGGAAACTGAAGCCCCAGACGATGCTCTGAGCTGAAGCAGACACCAAATGTGTGCAGTAAGCAATGAAGTATGGAGGGTGTTTGCGAGGCGGAAGGAACCCAAATGCAAGAGGAGAGAAAACAAAAGTAAAGATAGGTAAAGAGGTTAGAAAAGCAGGAGGAGGACCCTGAAGCCAGAGGAAGGAGGCAGAGTTTTATTCCATGTAACAGAAAGGCATGCGAGGCTTTAAGTGTGACAGTGAGACTTTGGCTTCTATTTTCAACATCAAGTTATAAAATCATGAACATAACAGGGTCGGCCCCTGACAGATGTTCTCAGAGAAGGATCCCAATGCCAGTAAACACCAGATGTTCCTTTAGAAAGAGGCTAAAACAGTCACCTAGAGAACATGTGTCTGTAACCCAAATAAATCCCAGGGTGGACTAGACCCATCAATATCACTCATTCATTCATTCATTTCCATTCATTTGCCAAATACTTACCGAAAATTCAGTGCTGTGCATAACAGAATAAATGGAGCAAAAAAAAATCTGTCTCCTGGTGGATCTTACATTTTTTTAAAGGAGACAACCAATAAACAAACATAAATATTTAAAGTTTGGTGCTAAAACAACTATGAAGAAATAGAAAATAGCATAAGGGACTAAAAAATGTCTGGGTATATTTTGATGTATTTCTTTCTAAAGGAAAAGTTCTTCAGAGGGATGGAATTTGAGCAGACAGCTAAGTGAAGAAAGTTGCCACTCAAGGAAACAGCAGCCACCAAAGTTCTGAGGACTGTTAGGGTCCACGAGAAGTCCCATAAAAGACCACTAGTCATGTATGCAATAAGCTTTATTAATCCAACGTTTTGAGGTAGCACATGGCAACAACCCAAGAGGCGTGCAGGCACCCTTTTAAACTGGGTTAGGGGAATTCCAGGGAAGAGAGATTAGTCTGATTGGTGGGTTTAAATAAAAAGTTTACGGGTTGCTACAGGATTGGTTGGTAGCTCAGTGGTTAGTGGTTTTTCAGCTGCAGGGTGGGAGAAGCTATCTTTAGTTCTCTCAAGCTTGCACGAGGTCATGGGACTCCCTCTGATTAGTTGGCCCTGGGTTGTAACTTTTCAAGAACAGCTTGCTCAGCTCTAGCCAGTTCCAGTAAACTCACTCTAAGGCCTGGTCCCTGGCAGGGGCCATTAGAAACCTGTCATGGCTCTGCTCTGGCTCCCTGGCCCTCTCAAGGCCTAAGCATGCTTGCTGCACACTACACCAAGCTAAGCTAGACAAGCAACAGGAAAGTAAGGAAGGAGATGCAATCAGATGTCAGCTCTGAATATTGGAAAGTCATTGTCCTCACCACTGCTCTACAGGGACAGCTTTGCCATATATCAAATGCCCACAGCATCCTAGGTCCTTCTGTTCTGCTGCATTTGTCTGTCACCCTTTCCCTGACAACACTTCTATGTCGCTCAGCATAGAGTCAGGAGACAGACACCACAACAGTACTTTTAAAAATGAAAATTTTAAATGTAACCTGTAAAATCTGGTCAACTATGAAAAGGAATTAAGGAGAACTCGAAGCGAGACAGACACAGCATGGTTGAGGGCTGAAGCGGTTCCCGAACTTGGAACAAACTTGTAAAATGGCATCTCCAGCAAAGATGCTCAGACGTCTACATCGTTGGGTCTACCTGTGGGTTCCCTGATGTCCATGAGCACTCTCAGTCTTTAGATAAAATGTAGAACATACCGTTTTCTGAGATGAGCATCCTTACACTGCACAAGGGACTTATGATGACAGCAAATGGATGAAGAATGGACAACAGAGCAGCAGGACTTTGTGTCAATTCCGTCCTCTCCATTAAAAAGAAATAGCTCCTACTTCTTCGGAACAATGTGAGACCCGTGCTAAAAGAAAAAAAAATACAGCACAACCTAGTTCTAGGAGAACCTAAGCATGACCTGCACTCCCAAAAAGACCTGGAGTGGTGCGAATTCCCAGCTGGACCAAGCAATGTTAGAAACACCTGTAGATCTGGAATTGTAAAAGTCACTGCCTCACTATCTCAAGGTGCCCCTTCTCCCACTGTGCATTGAAAAGACTAAGATAATGTTATCTCCCTAGCATTTGCTTCTCTCATTTGTCCAATATTCCAGGATTTTTAAGAAATTGTGTGCGGTGTGTTTGGATAGCTGTGTGTTTCTGTGTGTTTATCTCTGTGTGTGCCTGCATGTGTGTTGTACACACACGAGTGCCAGTGGATATGAATAGGCCAAAGACACTGGGTGTCTTTTATCACTCCCTGCCTTATTGCCTTGAAGGGGGGGGGGTGTCTCATTGAACCGGAAGCTTTCAGGTAGGCTGTCTGTCCAGTGAACTCCAAGGATCCAGCCATCTCAACCTACCAATGCTGGAATTACAGACTTGTGGAACCATAGCTGGCATTTGTGTGAGTGCCGGGAATTGAGACTCAGATCCTCATGTGTAGCAAGTTCTCTAACATACTGAGTTATCTCCTCAGACTCTATAAATGAGAATTTTTTAAAAAAAAAATAGGGATTCACTATGTAGCCATAGCTAGCCTGGAACTCATTATATAAGTCAAACCAGCCTCAGCCTCTCAGATATATGATCACCTCTGTCTCCCCAGTGTTTCTGGGATCAAAGGTGTATACCACCATGCCCGGAGAAAAATTTCAAAATCAGCAAGTCATTTTATAATCATTTTATTCCTCGGCCTCACCAATGAATTTGACTTCACACTGTTCATTTGATATATAGCTTCTCTACTTAAATCCATCAATCACCAGAACATCCATGCCACATTTAAAAATCTGTTCAACAGACCCAGCCTAATCTTGCAACATGTACTTTGGTGTTGTAGAAATGGAATTCAACCTAATAGCCCCATCTCCAAAAGTTACCCAAGCAGCATCTTACTCACTAATTTCATCAGCAGCATTAGCAGCTCAGCAGCAGTGTCCCCCTCTCTTTCCCTCCCTCTTCTTTCTATATCCTGCCATAGTGTGGCCCCTGTTTTAATGCAAACCTTGGTCCTTTCGATCCCAGCTCCTCTTGTTCACTACCCACTAAAGGTTTGCAATCAGTGCTGGTTTGAAAGAAAATGGCCCCCAAAGGGTATGGCACTATTCAGAAGTGTGGCCTTGTTGGAGGAAGTGTGTTATTGTGGGGGTGGATTTTGAGGTCTCATATATGCTCAACCCATGCCCAGTGCTTCCCATGCCCAATTCACTTCCTGTTGTCTGGTGATCAAGATGTACGACCCTCATCATGTCTGCCTGCACGTGAACACCATGTCCTACCCAATGATATGATGGACTGAATCTTTGAACTGTAAGCTATCCAATTAAATGTTTTCATCTATAAGAGTTGCCATGGTCATGGTGTCTCTCCACAACAATAGGAACCCTAAGTAGGACACACTTGCCTCTCAGATGTATACACAATCCCCTAAAGGCATCACCTAGTAGGGTGCCCTGTCCATTTCCACCATGGGAGACGAGCATTACACATGGTCTGCCATGTTTGGAACTAAGATGGAATGTGGTTTTCTCAACACAATCATCTCAAGAGCCTCCCCACCTGAGTCCACAGGATGAGGCTGAATTTCTCACAAGTTTAGAAGCTAAGTTTTAAGTGTCTTAGAAACATCCCAAGTAAGAGGCTCATTATCGGTGATGAGTTTCCATGAAAACTACACACCAAGATAGGAAAAAGCTGGAACAGGCACCAAGAGACAAGACCAAAAGTGACCACAGAGCATTTCAAGGTTAAGGTATTTGGCAGAAGGGAAACTTGACTAGAGAAAAAGCGAGTAAAGGAAGGCTATGAATTATAAGAAATGGTTATAGGTCTCAGTTTACATTGTTGAGCATGGCCAATACCTGGATTAGTCCTTGAAAAACAGTCCAACATTGTCTCATTTTAGACTCAATGTTTTTTTTTTTTTTAACTGACCATTGGTTCTCTACATTCATCTTTCTATCAGCATGATGAATGGTGAGTACACAACTAGGGAATTTTAATTTCCTCTGCTGTTTAACCACTGAAATGTTAGTTCATTCTCTTCTCATTTTCACAAAGATCTTTCCACCAAATTCTCATCAAGATGCAGTCAGCATAATGCTGCGGTAGGCCTGGCTGGCTCTGTGGAAGCCAATCATCTCCTCTAGTGGAGGAAACAGAGCAGCTAAGATAGCTTGGCTTTATTTTGGGATTTTTGTTTTGCTATTCTGGCTCCTGGTTTTATTTTTTTTACTTCTTTACTCAAGTACAAAGCAATATTCAGAGATTGGTTTGGTTCCAAAAATGAAGTCTAAAACAAAACTAAGAGCATGAAATCCTTCTTTTGAAGTGCAAATAGCAACCAAAACAAGCCACACTTCTACCTGTCCCTGGCTCCAAAGAGAACACAGGTCTGAAGTCATAGGAGAGGCTAACATCTAGATTTAGAATTAAGAATTACGTGTATGAAAGAAAGACTAGAAATTCTGCAAAGCATAAACCAGACAAATTCTTTGATTGGATGGGGAAAATTAGCATCAATGAGAGGCAGATGGACATTGGTTCCTTCAGATGTAATAGCATGAATGGGACACAGAACTGAGCATAGAGTACATAGGTATTGATAACCCAAATTAACTATGAGAAAATATCATAAAACTCTAAAAGCAAGGAATTTTCTATTAAATACACAAAAATGGAATTGTATTTTTAAACATGTCAGTGTCATAAATGGCAAAGAACGATTGTAAAGTGTTCCAAATTAAAGGAGACTAAAAAGAAGTGACAACTAAATGAAATGCTTGGTCCTACATTTATCCCTGTACTGGAGGATGAAATACATATGTAGGGAGGGAAAGAGGAAGGGAGGGAGAGAGGGAGGGAGGGAGGGAGGGAGGGAGGGAGGGAGGGAGGGAGGAAGGGAGGGAGGGAGAGAGGGAGGGAGGGAGAGAGAGAGAGATGCTACAAAGAACATTATTGAGTCACAAAATTAGAATATGCATGGCTGACAAAAGAATCACATTGATGCCAAGTTACTGAAGTTGACATATAATTAAATACTCATTTTTTATTCTTAGGAAAACATAAACTTCAAAGAAAAGGGTGAGATGTATGCAACCTAGTATCAAATGATTCAGTAGACCTTTTGAGCCTGTATGTGTGCGTGCGTGTGTGCATACATGTGTAAGTGCATGGAAAGACGATACATCAAAAAGTGAGTGGTTGCCAGGCAGTGTTGGTGCATGCCTTTAATCCCAACACTCAGGAGGCAGAGGCAGGAGGATCTCTGTGAGTTCGAGACCAGCCTGGTCTACAAGAGCTAGTTCCAGGACAGGCTCCAAAGCCACAGAGAAACCCTGTCTCAAAAAATCAAAAAAAAAAAAAAAAATGAGTGGTTGAATGGTAGCAACAGGTCGTCTGCATTTAGGGTGCTGTTGAGGGTTTTGAACCATCCTATTTCTCAAAACTCTTCTGAAACACCAAATAAAATGAGCAGTTGGGAGCTTAGTGTGGAAAGAGGTTGCATTTGTCCTTCATGAGTTCGTAAATATTCAAGCTGCTCTGTCATCCTGAAGTTCACATGTGAGAATGGGCCTTGGAGATCTTTTTCTAGCCCAGTAACTTTCAGCATTTGGTAAAGTTTGTACACACAAAAGACGGGAAGACTATAGTCTCTTCTGCCCACTTTGTCAATGAAATGACTTTATTAACCTAAATAGTCTAGTGCACAAGATATCGTCCTGTCCCTAGAAACTTTGGATTGTTTTGGATTATGCAAACAAACCAATGACATTGCCCAGCTATCTAAAACTACTGAATATTCATATCCCCACCCACCCCAGCCTCGTTTTGCTAGGGAGTCCTGGATCATGAGCATTCAGCACTTAGAAGAGTCCTCAATAGTCCTATGTTCTGGTGCTCAGTTCCAGCTTTGCTCCCATCACCTGCAGCACTTCTTTCCTCTCAACACCTCTCTGACCAGAACTTACCCCTTTTTCAATAGTGACTCTCTTCCATCTGCAGCACAGTGAAAATTTTCAAAGCCCTGGAGAAAGTGGCGTGTGTGTTAGAAGATGGGAACCAACAAAATGTTTGCTTTCACCCCCGTACTCAGCCTCCACTCTCAGTTCACACACCTCCTTCTTTCTCTGGCTCCTTCCGAAACTCACTACCTCTATTATACAAAATACTTACCCCAGGGCAGGAGAGATAGTTCAGCGCTTAAAAGCATATACCATTCTTGCAATGCCCTTCAGTTTGATTGTCAGTATCTGGTGCCAGGTGGCTCCCGACCACCCGAGACTCTGGTTCCAGGAGGATGCAACATATCATGCCCTTTCTGGGTACCTACATTCACATGCACATACCCAGACACAAGAACTAAAAATAAAATAAATGCTTATTTGTAACTCCCAAGTCTTTGTTTGCACAATCCAAAACACTTCAATGCATTCACTAAGCAAAAATCAAGTCCCATTTTTTTCTCCATGTTTTATTCAAATTAGAAACAAGATTGTTTTACATGTCAATCCCAGTTCCCTCTACCTCCCCTCCTCCCCTGCCCCCCACTAACACCCTACCTATCCCATACCCTTTCTGCTCCCCAGGGAGAGTGAGGCCTTCCATGGGGGTCTTCACAATCTGTCACATCCTTTGGGATAGGGCCTAGGCCCTCCCTCATGTGTCTAGGCTGAGGGAGTATCCCTCTATGTGAAATGGACTCCCAAAATTCATTCCTATGCTAGGTATCTACGACAAGAGGCCCCATAGATTTCTGAGGCCTCCTCGCTGACACCTACATTCATGGGGTCTGGGTCAGTTCCATGCTGGTTTCCCAGTGATCAGTCTGGGGGCCAAGAGCTCCAACTTGTTCAGGTCAGCTGTTTCTGTGGGTTTCACCAGCCTGGTTTTGACCCCTTTGCTCATCACTCCTCCTTCTCTGCAACTAGATTCCAGTTCAGTTCAGTGTTTAGTTGTGGGTATCTGCTTCTACTTCTATCCTAGAGCCTTCTTCATCCAGCAACTGATGGAAGCCCCATTTTTTTTTTTTTTTTACTTTAGAACCTGGATAGTAACTTTGATGTGTCTGCTTAGTTTTTCTCCAATGATGAGTTTTTCTTCTCTCCATGACTATCCCTTATCATGAAAGAGAGGAAAACCTACCCTGAATACTTAGAATGCTTTGTTTACTCTACTTTGTTCTAATTCTTTGAAACAAGCAATTCTTGATTGTTATGTGTGACGATACCATATCTTCAAAATGTCTACTTCAATACACATTAAAGACCCTCCCACAACATGCACTCAAAGGGTGTATCCCCATTGACCAGCCTCTGCTAAGCAATGAAGCTTTGTCTCAAAGCAAAAAGTTAAAAAAAAAAATAACTGAAGCAATTTTAAGTGAAGCTAAAGCTTAGACAAGCTGACTCAACAGAAAGCCACAGAGCTGCATCTTTGACCCTAAGCCCCAGATTCCCACCATAGTCTGTAACTTCAGCCTCATTCCAGGCAACTAAAATGTCCAGCCACGGCAATGGAAAATGTGCTTCATCCGAATGTTTACCCAAGATGACAACAGAACAGACCTGGACCGGTGAATCAAAACATCATTTACCCCTACCCCTCTCAAAAGGTAATACTTTCATAGGGCCCTGTAGCACGAATAATAAAAACCAGAGATGGACATCGGGGTTCAAGCTGGAGATCAGAAAAGCAAAGCAGCCAAGCCCTAGAAAGCTATTACCTCTACCAAGTCTCAGACCAGAAGGGTTGACCCTGTCCTCAGCGTTCCTCAGAGTGACTGTAGACTATCTGACTCCTGTCTCCTCCTCTTTTATATTCCTCTCTAGTGTTGGTATTAAGGGCATGCACCACCATGGCCCAGCCTCTACAGCTAACTAATTGTGGCCACTGGGGTTAAAGGTGTATGCCACCACTGCCTGGCCTCTATGACTGACTAGTGTGGCTAGCTTTGCACTCTGATCTTCAGGCAAGCTTTATTTGTTAGGTCAAAAACAGGGGTTTCCAGATCACATGTCCAAACCAGGTTCTGACTTGGCCCCAGACAGTCCATGGTTGTTCCCTGCTAAAGGGCATAAGAGAGGTTCCTGGAGCAGACTAGTTCCATTCTCAAGGTCTTTTGTCTCAGTTAGCCAGTCTGCTGTGCCTGTTCTCCAAGTCACCACTCCCTCCACCCCATGCCTCTACCCTGTGTGCTGTCTAATTTCCCCTCCTAAAAGACATCCTGTTGATTTCATTGTGTGCTTATTTAAGTCAGTTACCCTTCACTGTTCAGCTTTGGCAGCCATTCACCTCTCCGGTTCTTTCATGGAGCGGCTTCCTAGTTTTATCTGATAGAGACAAGATCCCATTTCACCTCTACCACTCAAACAAGACTGCCCTTCACTTTTCCCTAATAGCTTCTGTCTTCACCTCTTTCTCCTGGAGCCAGCTGGAAAATAAATCGGACAGAATTGCTCTGATAAAGTCTACTCCTATCTGGGTCCCTTTCTCAGGGGTTGAGTTCAGGCTTAGCTTGGGCAATAACAAATGAGTGTGGAGCTCTGGGGGTCAGAGGCTTTAATCAGCAGGATTCCTCCGTGCCAAAGGTTATTCAGAACAGAAGTTAGATGTAAGCTAAGAGACTGTCAAGGGTTTAGACCAATGCCGGCTTCTTAAAATGGCTTCCTTGACAGCCCAATCCAAAATCGCCACCTACTAAGCAGGTCACTCTGCTTGAGTTCTCTGTACTGACTTTTTGTGTGTGTAAATAATGTTTTTCTGGTGGCTTAATTGTCATATGTCATCATTTAGCAGAGTGCCTTGTGAGCAGGAATCATTTTCACAAAATATGCCCCGTCTCATTACATTTTGTCACTCGTAAATAGTGTTGGTAGATGTTCATTGAGTGGATAAAGATGACACAATAAATGAAGACTTGAGGTCATTAAGAATCCAGACAGATAAAAAATGCTGAGCTCTTCAATTTCCCAAGGAATAAAACAGGATTTTCATAAGTTTGCTTTGAGTCAGAAATACAATACACAAATAAGTCTCCAAGTGACTTTTCTTTGACAACAGCAGTAAGACCATTAGCTCTTAGCAGCTAAGGAAATTGACCATGGTGAAACTTTTTAAAAATACAGAGGAACCTCTGACATTGTGTGTATGTTGTCTGGAAGAAGGCCTGTTGTGCTCGACAACAAACATGGAGTATTAAGGAACAAGTCAGTTTCAAATGACTCTGACAGGAGGGAGCCTACTCTATAGGTCCAGACAACAGTCCATCAAAAACCTAAGGATTCACTGAGCTAAGAACAAGACTTCTGGGATCCAGAGGAGCCAGGAAAGTTATATGAATTGTGGGGAGGGTCTACCTGAAGGCATTTCAAATTAGCATTAAAAATCTCCTAAGAAAGAACCTATGCTACAGAAATAGATCCAGGAAGGAAGCCAATGCTATTGATGGACCCTTAGGGGACTGCAGAGACAATCTGGAAGTCATTGGAAGTCATTACAAGCTACCTACAAATTTGAACCAGGTCCCAGAACACTATCTGACCATGCCAGATGGTTTCCTTAAAAAAAGGGGGGATTATATTTATTTATTTTTATTTTAAAAATTTCTTTTCTCAAAGAAAGGGTGCTTGTGGTGGTGAGAGGCAATAAAATAAGAAGGTAAGGTCTTTCTTTGAACCTAGAATCTTTCTGCTTGTCACTGTCCTCTGCCTTCTTTGGAGGCATCAGTCAACCTTAGAGACACATTTTCATTGCACTTGTGTTCTGCTCCTGGAGCAATCTCCTCCACACTGATAACAGAAGCTAGTCATCCCCATCATGGTGATGATCTGTCTTCCACAGCAATTTGTGAGCACAATGTTTTCAACATATCTCTACTTGGTTTATAGCAAATCACAACTCACACAAAGCAAAACACCATGATGATATCCGTGACACCAGCCCAAGCAGACTGGCTCACTTAGAATCACACACAAGTCCCTCCATAGCAACCCAGTGCATCAGATACAAGTGACTGACAAGGAATGGTAACCTATCCAGGGCCGGGTTATGTGTGACAAGAGATGAATGAGCTGCATGGTGAGCTTTTGAGTAAGCTGGGCATCCAAGATGAGGTACAGATGATGAAACATCCAGGAGAGCACAGAATAATTCAGAAGCCACATGTCAGGAAAGAGGAAGGAGTCCAACATGGAGAGACTGGAAAACTCTTCATCAAGCCAGTTGAGTAGACATCTCAGGCTTTGTGGGACATAAGATTTCAACAACAACAGAAAGCCTACAAACTCATGGAAACAGAATAGGAAAAGATTTTCATCAACTCCATATCCAGTAGAGAGCTAATATAGATCTCAAGAAATTAGATATCAACAAACCAACAATCCAATTAAAAAATGGGGTACAAGGTTAAACAGAGAATTACCAACAAAGAATTATCAAATGGCTTGGAAACACTTAAAGAAATGTTCAACATCCTCAGGCATCAGGGAAATGCAAATAAAAACAACTCTGAGATTATATCTAATATGGCTAAGACCAATAACACGGGTAATAGCACATGCTGGTGGAGGTGCAAACTTGTGGAACCACTTTGGAGTCAGTCTGGTGGTTTCTCAGAAAACTTGGCATCAACCTACCACAAGACCCAGCTAAACCACTCTTGGGCATATACCCAAAGGATACTCAATCATACCAAGAGGATACTTGCTCAACTATGTTCATAGCAGCATTATTTGTAATAGCAAGATCCTGGAAACAACCTCGATGCCCCTCAACAAAACAATGAATAAAAAATGTGGTACATTTACACAATGGAGTATTACTTAGCTGTAAAATAAAGGATAACCATACTAAAATCCACAGACCCAGAGAGAGTAGGTAATAAGGATTCACGGTGGGGAGAGGACACCCACATTTCACTGGGAATAAGAAATAGAAGAGATTTCATGAATGGATTGAGGACCAGTGGAGATGAGAACATGAACAATCTGCTTGTTACTGGTGGAGGGAGAGAATACTGAGACTACTAGGGGTGGTGCATCTCTGGGTCACGTAAAAACCCAGCCCAAGGGAATCTCCTAGGAATCTACAAGGAGGACCCCAGCTTAGACTCTTAGCAACAGCAGATATGTAGCCTGAACTGGCCATCTCCTGTGATCAGATTGGCACCTAGCCCAACTGTCATCAAAGAGGCATCATCTAGCAATTGGTGGAAACAGATGAAGACACACAGGCAAACATTAGGCAGAGATCAGGGAATCCTGCAGATAAGGGGAATAAAGGATTATAGGAGTCAGAGAGGTCAAGGACACCACAAGAAAACTCACAGAATCAACTCATCAGGACTCACAGGGGCTCACAGAGACTGAAGCAACAACCAGGGAGCCTGCATGGGACTGACCCAGGCACTATGTGTATATGTTATAGATGTTTAGCTTAGTTCTCTTGCGGGACTCCTAACAGTTGGAACTGACCTACCTCAAACTCTTCTAATGGCTTTTGAGATCCTGGCTGTCTCTGATTCTTTTACAGACTTTTGGGACCCTACACTTCATACTGGGTCACCTTACCCAGCTTTAATACAGGGGGAGGTGTTTAGTCTTACTGCAACTTGATATGACATGTTTGTTGATACTCATGGGAGACCTTCCCTTTCCTAAGTAGAAAGGAGGAGGAGTGGACTGGAGGGTGGAGAGGGGATAGGGAGGTGAGGCATGGAGGGGAAGACAGAGGGGAAACTGCGGCCAGGATGTAAAATAAATAAATTTTTAAAAATTAATTCTTTCATTCCTCTGGTGATTTGTTCATTTAAAATCTACATATACACCTATCTAAATAACTTGAACAAAATAAATGGGAGACAAGTACCATACAACCAGAAAAAGCACCTAGTATTATAGGTGCTTACTTTTCACTGTTGTTGATTTGCTACATGTTATGGAATCATGGTACCAAGTAACATACACTCTCTACTTAGAATTATTATAACATCATAATATTTATAAAATTGTCTCTGTGATTCAACCAGTTACAATAAATAAATGTCATATTTCATCTAAACAAGATTTTAAAATGTATTATGAAAGTAATAAATTAAATAAAAGTACAATGCCACCCATTACAAGGAAACTACAAATCAAAAATTTTGCTATTTTTACATCTCATGAAATGGATCCAGATACATGGTTGGCATTTGCTTCTAGTCAATTCTAGATCTTTCCAAAGATGAACATCAAATAAAGATGTTTTGCTAAAGAAAGGAGGCCGTGGCTACAGGAAAATGGCACTTACACTATCTGGTGTTTTGGTCCAGCTACTTCCATATATTGTATACCCAAATACACACCTCCTTTCCCTTCCCTGCCCCTGTATTTCATCTATTATAAATTCTCAACTTTGTTGGTAGTAAATAATACAGATAACTACATTAGCACTTGGGCAGCTATGAGCCCCCCCACTCAGCATAAATATGTATCACTGTGATAGCTAGAATTCTTGTTATCCTTTAATAGTCAAGTTCTCTTGAAACTATAACACAAAGATGGATGTTGAACAGTTGGAATAAACTGAAGAAAATCTAGTATAATGAAAAAAATTAGTGTCAAAAAGTGACAAATGGAAAACAAATGAAATTTATGAGAAAAAAGTCAAAGATTTTTCACTATGTTTAGAGTCTGGTTTTGCTGTTTAAAGTAACTGTTTTACTTTAGATTTTTATGTATAGTTCTCTGAATTTTCCAGCAAATAAAATAATATAATTAGAAAAAATAATAGTAATTTACAATTACTATTGACTAACTCATAATCATATAGGTTTGGCAAGATTAAATGATTGAAATCATTGAGACATGCTTAGAACTCCAAGAAAACCCTCAGTAAATTTCATTGCTATCCTTGAACAAAAAGAAACAGACAAAATTAATTTGGGTAGTATGTTTTATTCAACTCAATATAGCTAAAATATTATCATTTCTATATATCTGTGTAAGCAAACACTAATAGGATAATTTATGCTCATATTTTCCATGCTGTCTTTAAAATTCAACATTTATTTTACAGTTGTATATTATATTTCAAGTACCAGTAGCTATGTAATTTAGGACTTCCAACAGGACCTCAGAGGTCTAGAGCAAAGAGAAATGTAAGTAGCAATAGTCAGGGTCCCCCAAACCAGGCAGGCCAGCAAGAGGAAGGCAGAAAAGCAAAATCTAAGAGCAGAAAGAAAGTTATAGGCACCTGAGCAAGTTTGGAGCAGGTTGCGGGCAGCAGAGATGAGCTTAGGAACATCTGCTTCCTGGAGGATTCCTGGGCCAGACACCACAGGAAACATTTCACATGCGTCCTCTCAGTGACTCTTAGGAAGACTTAGGAAGCTAACATTCCTACCCTCAGGTTAGGAGTGAGACTTTGACAGAAAGTAAGTGGTGGGCAGAGAGATGGCTCTTCTGATAAAAGTCTTGCCTTACAAGCATGTTGATTTGAGTTCAATGCCTGAAACCCATACAAAGGTGCAACGAGAGAACTGACTCTACAAAACTGTCTTCTGTCTGCTATACACGCATTGTGGCAGGAAGAAACTCTCTCCCTTGTCTCTCCATACACACACACACACACACACACACACACACACACACACACACACTTATACACACAAATAACACTACTAATTTTTAAAAAGAAAAGTGATACATTCAAAATCATTCAGCTGATGACTGGAAGGGTAAGGTTTGAACCTGTGGCTTTCTGGCTCCAACACCCACTCAGACTCTTCCATGTACTACATCATACAAAACACAGATAATGAGGATGCATAAAAGACCAGATCCAAGAGAAGACACTGAGCAATGATGTCTCTTACATCATTACTTACTTCATCCTTGCTGTTTCCCTGCCTCATTCTCTATTTATCCCTTGTTTCAACACAGTCTTCAGTGTCCCTGGCTCCAGAATTCATATGACAAAATAATTTGTTTAAAACCTAATTTTGGACACATCTCTTTCTGACCAAAAAGTCTCCACTACTTTGATGGGGGAGGTCCTTCTGTGTATGTTTATCTTATTGATTGTGGAATAAAGCACTGTTTGGCCAATGAGGCAGCAAGTTAGGTTGGAGTAGGAGTCTAGGAGGATTCTGGGAAATGTAGTAAAAAGAAGTCTTGTGATACAGGCAGGAAGTTACATAGCAGGCAGACTCATATATAAGCAGGGACAAACAGGAAGTCATCCCTTTTCTCCTGCTCTCTGCTCTGGAGTCACCATGTGACCATCAGGAAGACAGAATGCATTCCTCCAGTGTCCACCATAAGACAAGTCTTATGATTATGGTCGATAATTAAGACTGAGCTAGCAGATGAGAAATCCTAGTCATTGGCCAAGCAGCATTTGTACCTAATGTAAGTCTCTGTGTGTTACTTGGGACCTTAATGTGGCAGTGGGTGGAACTTGGGCAGCCTGGAGAAAAGTGCCCACGTGGCAGCAGGACTCCAGCGAATGGAGAAAAGACTTATCATTACACTACTTCTTCTAGGCTATAGAATAAATTCTATAGGAACACATTCAGGAAACATGGTTCTTAGCCTTCTGCAATGTCTTACAAGGCAAGTCTCTATCATGTTGACTTCTTTGTCCTTGACTGCCCCTTCACACAAATGTTCTAGAATCCAGGCAGTCACCCAAAGCCTGCCTGGAAATGATCTTTTTCCAAACAAACCCTATGGTTTCTTTTTTATATCCATGGGTCCCACTATTCCTTCAACTCTAAAACATCTTTGCTTCTACTGGTCCCTCCCACATCCTCTCATTGCACAGATCCTGAATGTCTCAATCACATCATTACAAGAACCTTGGTTCTCCCAAACCTTATCTATGCCCCTCTGTAAATCTTAGTATTTTCTCCTTTGTTTCATAGATATAGGAGCATGCTCTTAGCCCCCCTCTTACACTGTGAGCTACTGCAAACAATGTACTATTTCTCCCTATCCCCCATAGATTACGTCATAATGTTCACATTATTTAAGACTATGTACTCATAGCTTTCTTAATTAAAAATAAGTTAATATTCGTTAAGTTAAATTGTTCTACCATTTAATTTATTACTTAAGAATAGTCAAGAAATCTTAATTGAAATGCATTAAATTAACCTAAAGACTTTGAATTAAGTAACAGTCAGCAGGGTCTCTGTTGTGTTACCATCAACCAACAAAAGAGAATCATACAATTCAGGTTGCTGGGTTTGCTTTGGCTGTTATAAAACCTCAAAACATTGTTGCTCAAGGACAAGAATATCATTAATCTAGTCTTCAAGCATTCCTCTGAGTTCCTTCTTCTATTTAGCAAGGCTGTGATTTATACAGAACCACCTGAAGTAGTGTTAACTGGAAGCTGTCTAGAATTCTTTTTAAAGTCTGTACGGAAAGAGGTGAGTGTGGCTGTGATGGCTGAGTGGTTAAGGCCTTGGACTTGAAAGAGGTGAGCACAAATCATACATAAATAACAATGGCAGATTGTTATGAGGTCCATCATGAGCAAGGACATGAAGCATTCTCAGTTCTACACCCTGTGGTGTCAACATGTTGAGGAGCCGCAGTAAAAAGATGGAGCTAGGTGAGGTAGACCATCATTAGAGTCAATTCATGAAGAGAAAACTCAAAATCTGCAATCCAGTAGGACTCCATAATCTCAGAAGCATTATTCATACCTAGATGAAGAAAATGTGGTACATTTACATAATGGAGTATTACTCCGCTAGGAGAAAAAAAAAATGACCTCATGAAATTTGTAGGCAAATAAATGGATGAAACTAGAAAAAAAAATCATCCTGAGTGAGGTAACCTAGACCCAGAAAGACAAACACAGTATTACTCACTCATAAGTGGATATTAGATGTAAAGCAAAGGATAACCAGGCTACAATCCACAGCCCCAGAGAAGCTAGGTAACAGGGAGGACCCTAAGAGGGACATACATACATTGATTGCCCTAGGAAAGGGAAATAGATAAGGTCTCCTGGGTAAAGTGGGGAGGGAGGGAGAGAGAGGAGAACATGAGGGACTGGGATGGTTGAGTTCAGGGAGAGATGGAGAGGGAGAGCAATGGAAGAGCTATCTTGATAGAGAAGCTGTTATGGGATTAGGGGAAAATCTAGTGCTGGGGAAATCCCCAGGAATCTACAACATGTCCCCAGCTAAGACTCCTAGCAATAGTGGAAGGAGTGCCTGAACTGGCCTTCCCCTGTAATCAGATTGGTGAGTACCCTAATTGTTATCATAGAACCTTTGTTCTGTAACTGATGAAGGCAGATGCAGAGGTTCACAGCCAAGCACTGGGTGAGCTCTGGGAGTCCCGTAAAAGAGAGGGAGGAAGGATTATATGAGTAAAGGGGTCAATATCATGACAGGGAAACCCACAGAGACAGCTGACCCAAGCTTGTGGGAGCTCACAGACTCTGGACCAACAGCTGGGGAGCCTGCATGGGACCAAACTAGGCCCCCTACATGTGTGGCTTGGTCTGTTTATGAGGCCCCTGGCAGTGAGACCAAAATCTATCCATGGTGCATAAGCTAGCTTTTTGGAGCTCACTCCCTATGGTAGGATGCCTTGCTCAGCCTTAATGCAGAGGGGAGGGACTTGGTCCTGCCTCACCTTGATGTGCCAGGCTTTGTTAATTCCTCATGGTAGGTCTTACCCTTTCTGAGGAGTAGAAGGGTGGTGGGGTAGGGGGCAGATGGGGAAAGCAGGAGGAGGAAAGGGAAGGGGAACTGGTTGGAATATAAAATGAATAAAAAAATTAAAATAAAAAATTATTTTTGTTAAAAGACCCACATTGAAGCCTAATAGCCACAATTCTGCTCTCTGTTCCCATAAGTTCATCATTTCTAGGTTACACATAAAATTGAAATTGTGTGACATTTGTCTTCCAGTGTGTCACTTATTTTTTTTTTTGGCAAGCATATAACTTTACTACTTACTAAAGATGAAATCAAATTTGCATGCACAGGTGAGCACTCACTGAAACACCTTGGATTCATCACATATTTGAGTTTCAATTATATATATATATATATATATATATATATATATATATGGCAATATGTTATGCATCAATAGCAGCAACAGGTTTTCCAGGTTCTGCAGTCATTTGGACAAAATTGTAGAGACATCCAGCATACTCCATTTAAAAAAAAAATCAAAAACCAAAAAAACCAAAAATAAACAAACAACAAAAGTAAAAAACAAAATCTCAGAAAACAAACAGCACAGTTCTGTTACTCTTGTGGTACTTGGCACCATTTTTTTTAAATTAGCTTCTCAGTCATCATCTGGGAGGAAACCATTCTGAAATGCAAAGATAAAGCAGAGACATCAATCCAGACATAGGGCAAGGGTGTGAACTCTTGAAGTCCATCCCCAGTGATACATTTCCTCCCAAAAGGCTGCAACACCACCCTGAACAATCCCACTATCTGGAAATGAGATCATCAAATATGGGAACCTATGGGAGACAATTTTCACTGAAACCACCACATCCTCTGACCTCCTCCTTTTGTTTCCTTGAGACAAAGTTTTACTTGGTAGGCCAAGTTGGCCTCAACCTTGTAACTATCTTCTTGTCTCAGCTTCCTCAAAGCTGAGGTTACAGGCATGAGCACTTCACCTAAGGGGATCTTTTACTTGTTTGTTTGTTTTGAGAATAAACGGGGCAGTGGCTGTGGTGGTGATGAAGGCAAAGCCCAGGATGCAGGAAGGTACTGTCCAGTAGTTTCAGAGGTTTAGTGTCTAATGCCTGAAATCACTGAACCCCTGAGAGAGGTCAGGAGCAAGGCTGCTGAGAGGCATGAGCCTAACTTTGAAACAGCAAATACAGTTCTTTTAAACATTAAAAATTATTTTGTTACTATTTCATAACTGTAATTTTGTCATAATTTTAATGGATAGCACTCTATCAGCCTAAAGAGTGAAAGCCCCAATCTCTATAGGAAAACACAATAGATATGGGACAATTTTTGTTTTGAAGGGAAACCTAAACAGACAAGCTATGACAAATCCTCTTTCATGGAGACTTGTGGACATAAAATTCCAAAGTAGAGGTCCAGGGCAAGAGATATTCAAAGCAAAGACAGAAACTTATCACCAACTACAATGATCATCACCGGTCACAATGGCAAACTTGCTTAGGAAACTTAAGTCTCCTTCCACTCAAACAGTGAGTATTTCTATGACAGCAGCTGTTGCTGGGTTCCCTTCTTTTTAATTTTTCTGTAAAGGCAGGAAATAGAATGGGTTACTGTTGTGTAACAATATTCCTGAAGAGACATGAACAAATGTCTACTCTCCCAAGACAGGAAATCAATGACAGGCCAAAGTATGGATATAACTAAAGTCTAATTTGTTAAACCAATGAGTTTTATTAGAGTTAATTTTTAAAAATTGAGTGAGGGGTTATGTATAAGAGTAGAAGTGACTCAAAGACAGCTATATCACCAAAGCACACTCCAGCATGATGACAACTCATCAAAGCTGAAGACCTGGAGCCCTCTGCATGGCCTACAGGTAGCTCAATATGTCAGAGGGTGTCCTTTTCCAGTAGCTCAGTCTGAGCCCCTTCCCAACTGTCTCTGTTTCTCTCTTTCAGGCTGCTTGGCTGATCTCTGTTCCTTCCAGGCTTCTCAATCTGAGCCTCTTCCAAGCAGTTCAGGTGGTCTGAGGGTATTTCTCAGCAGTCTTTATTTCTTACACTAGCTTAGGCAGAGCAGAGCCTAGTGAAACTGGTTGGTTTCAGGGACTTCCTGGAGCTATTTTGAGTTGTTTACTTCCTGTTTAATGAGCTTCCCTGAAGGATGGAATGTTTCACTTCTCCTTAAAACATCCTGTTGTTTCACCACAAAGTTGAATGTTCTGACCTAAAATATCCCCTCATTTCGCTTTTCTTTAACATCCTTTGCCTGAAGAAGTTTTCCTCCAAGATGGAAGGTTCTAAACATGGAGGAAACTGCTACACAACAACTACAGTCCATTGGTCCAGGAAAAGGCAAAGCTCTGCCAAGGTGATAATCTCGACATTTGGGCAAGTCAATCCTCATAAAAATAAGCATAATAGAGAAGATGGGAAAGTGGGGATGGGAGCATTACTCCCTGCCCACTATGACGAGGACACTTTCTTACAAGAGGCATTGTTGTCCCCATTTTACAAGAGAAGAAAGAGATTCTCAGTGTGTCCATCTACTCCATCATCCAGCTGTCAGGAGTCAACATTCAAACACTGATTTATGAGCCCTGACTGCACACTGTGCTATCATCCAATGAGAAGGTTAAAAAAAAAAAGTCAAGCTGTTGGAACTCCATAAAGACCTCACTCACTCCTCAAAGTGCTGGGGTACAGTGTCTCCCAACACTCTCTGCCCTGGAGCCCAGGGTCTGAAAGGTTTAGGGAAAGAAATTGCATGTCCTGGAGAAAGGTCCCAAAGGGCTGCACTCACACCTAGAAGGAGAAATCCCAGTTCCTAGCATGACCCACCACCCCAGCCCCTCATCTCAGAGCACATTACATCTTCCAGCTCCCTGGACAAAGGGCTCTGCCACAAACTGGAAAGGTCAAGAATGTTATTCTTCACAGCCCTATGGCTGGGCTAGGCTGGCACATAGGGTTCCAATCTGGACAGCTGCACCTGCTAAGAGTCCAAGATGCCTTAGGCATGCCCTGCCTGATTTGACATTTTCTCTTTAATTGCCAGCCCATGCTTACCGCCTCTTTATGGAGCTGACTCATCTTTGCAAACCAGATAGTGAGCACTTTACCATCCCCTGGACTCTCACATCCTGGAAGTTTTCTCAAGTACGATTTAACAGGGAAAAGCTTCAGCCTAAATCAGTTGCCTTTGACATCAATTTATTGGATGATGTCTTTCTTTCTGTGTCCAAGAAGGTACACGGGCATTGTGGCAGACCCCTGGTTCTCTATCCAGAGCAAAGGCTGAAATGTACACTGCCTCACCACATGGTGAACTTTCTAAACAAATCCAGAATGTCCTCAGTCTCAGCCTGAAGACCTGGCCAATTATGCTTGTCTTGTTTCAGCATTATGGTGGTGGCAGTGACTGCCAAGGATTGTGGAGGACAATCAAGACAGGACAGGATAGGGTATTTAAAGATGAACAAGCAAATAAAAAGAAATCTGTAAAATCTATGGTTAAGGGAAAAGAACAAAAAAGTAATATGTAGGACCATAATCCCTTACCTGCATAGTCCTTGAATCTTTTCATCCAGTAGGTTCTGGGTGGTTACCATCCCCTCGTGGCCATGGAAATCCTCTGTCATATGCCAGGGATGCACACTCTGTTCTGCTGAAAGGTATTTTAATCATGTGATTAAATCATGGGGGTCTTGAAATGGGTTCATTCTCCTCCCTGGATTAAACAATTAAAAGTCAGGAAATTTGCAGTCACAGCACTCAGGTTTATTAAAAGACAAAGTATACAGTGCACATAGCACACAGGAAAATGTACTACTGGCAAGAAGAGAGGATCCCAAGCCAGAGTCCATGTTCCTTCTAGAGGGTCTGAGTCTTTACATGTTTGGGATATGGGGTAAATACCTCTTTCCTCCCTCCAGATTTGCTAGTCTGAGCTGTCCAAGGGGATTGGATGATTTGGACAATGATGAAAAAGCTTATTGGTTCCCACCAAAAGAGCCTGCTTGCAAGAAACTCAAAAGCCCCTCTCAGCAGTTCCTGGGATGGAGAAGCCAGCCAAGTCTTTGTCTTAGGGGTGGGGGAGAATCTGGAAGTCTTCCACTTTATGTTTTAGAGTAAAAGTACATTCATTTATCTAGGGCCTCTTTCCCTTTTGACCTGCCTACTAGGGAGCTTTCTGACTCCTATGGTCCTTCACCAGGAAACCCCTCAACTGCACAAGTTCTGGTCCTCATACTCTTTTGATTCCACAGAGATTGGGGGGGGTTGATTATTCTCTTCCAAGAATAAAGATGAGAGTACTGAATATCCAAGAAGAGGGCCTATAGTGTTCACTCTTTACTAAGTTCACAAACTCCTTTCTGAAGCTGGTTTGAATGATGATCTGTACCACATCCAACTATGTCTGCATTCATAACCAGCTGATAACTCAAGGCAGTACAAATTTCTACTTCCTTGGTGTAGTAGTTTGAATATAATTGGCCCCCATAATCCCATTGCCAGTGGCACTATGAGAGGTGTGGCTTTGTTGGAGTAGGTATGGCCTTCTTGGAGGAAGTGTGTCACTGGGTGGGATGGGCTTTGAAGTCTCACATATGCTCAAGTCACACCCAGTGTCTCAGTCCACTTCCTGTTGCCTGTGGGTCAAGATGTAGGACTCCCAGCTCCAACTCCAGCACCATGTCTGCCTGCACACCACCATGCCACATCATGTGGGTAATGGGCTAACCCTCTGAACTGTAAACCAGCCCCAACTAAATGTTATTTTTTTATAAGAGTTTCCATGGTCATGATGTCTCTTCGCAGCAGTAGAAACTCTAACTAAGAAATCTGGGAAATTCTATCTCATGCCAAAGAGCATCCCCCAGGGGTAGGGAATACAGTTTCCCTCCCAACCCCAGTTGCTACAGAAGCTGCATTTTGGTTTTTCAGTACTAACCACTGTCTTCAAAGTATCCTTCCAAATTGTTCTAACAAGTCTGCAAAATCACCAGGTAAGCAGAACACCAAAGATGGGCTCCTTTAATCCAGCATTCATACTTGCATTAAGCTCCTCCCTCAAAGCCATACCACACTTAAATACACAGTAATGGCATTGTGTTTATGATTATGTAAAGAAAAACTAAGAAACATCAGCTCTCAAAAATGATGATAGACAGTGTCATAGTCAAACCTAGTGAAAGCCAAAATAGACAAGCAGGACACTTGGAGGACTGTCCTCAGGTGATTTGAGGGTTGACTCATGACTAAAAGGTGTAGAACCAATGGGGTGAATGGTGAAAAGATGCCAGAAGTGCTGGCTCATAAGCTGCCTGCTGAGTAAACTGGAACAAACCCAGCAACCTAAAGGGCCAATAAAATAAAATGTCAGATGTGGTGATATATTGTTTATGATTGTATTAAAGCCACTGGAGACCAAAATAGCAAAGCAATCATACTAGTTAGCCATAGAAGCCAGGCGGTGGTGGCCAACACCTTTAACCCCAGGACTCAGGAGACAAAGGCAGATGGAGCTTTCTGAGTTCAAGGCCAACCAGGGCTACACAAGATTGAATCAGTCCGAGAGAGTAACAGAGCTAATGCCTTTTATCCCAGGACTCATTAGAGGTATTTAAGATAGGAACAGGATCTCAGAGCTGGCATTCTTTCTCCAGCCACACTAAGGAGAGGCAGCAGTCTGAGGCTTGGTGAGAGCTCATGAAGACAGGATCAACCCTTTCAGCTTGAGGTAGAAGTAAGAGCAGGTGACTCAGCTGCTTTGCTTCTCAGATCTTCAGCTTGAAGCTTGAACCCCAATATCAGTCTCTGGGTCATTTACTATTCATATTACAGTCAGATAGTATGGTGAGGGCTAGCTGGTCCCCGAAATGGCGATGGATGTGAGGATGAAGTATGTCTGCTCACACTGAACTAACACAAAGGCGTCTTCTTTTCATCTCTGCTCTTATGCCTGAGCTTTGCTTCAGAACTGCCCAGACAGAAGAGAGGGCTGGGCAAGAGCTGGGGCAGGGGCACTTGGGATAAGCTGGCTGCCCCTAGAGTTCACCTTGATTGATGCTAATTGAGCTCTAATTGAAACCATCTATTCAGGCCCCAAGTGCACCTGGAGGAAAATTTAATATCCGGAAGCCATACCACAGAGCTAGCAAGCGCCTCTCTCAGTGCACAAGTCTACCAAGTACATTATTTGTCTATTAAACTTTCATATACCTTTGGAGACTCAACGGACTGCCCTGCTCAAGACAAAAAGAGCACAGCCTCTATTTTGGGCTGCCCTACAAAGCTGGGGTTTGACCTGGTAAGATTATTACAGTTCATTTAACATCACCGCCATGCACCGTGCTAATTAGAACCTGGGGACTCTTAAAAACTACTGGATTAAACAGTGTTTCCTCCCAAGCCATTCTATACTGTGGTCCAAATGGTTATGAAATTTATATTCAGTGAATAAAGAAGAGGCAGGAACGTCATGGGAAGTAGAGGGGAGGAGGTCGAGGTAAATGGGAATTTTATATTGCATGAGAGGGCAGACAAGTTCTTTGGTCTTTTGTTCCCGAGTTTTGCACATAGTTATTGAACCCCCTCGTGTGTACAAGGTAATAAATATTATAGATTCCAAGGATATAAGCCCCCAGGATCATATATTTTACTGATGGGAAACCAAACAAGTAAAATAGAATAAGTAAAATACTTTCAGGCACTAAGTGCTATCAAAAAAACAAAATAGGGTAATAAGTAGATTGGAGAAAGAGCCAACCAGGGTTGAGGGAAAGGGGCCTCTCTTCAAGGAGGTGACATCTGAGTCAAGAGCTGAATGGTGAGGGAAAGATCCAAGAGAAGATCCGAAGAAGTGTATGCCAGAGGGGGAAGGCACAGCCAGCACTAACAAACTAAGACAGCAAAGAACTTCTGGTACACTTGAGGGTCAGAAAGAAAGCAAGTGTGGATGAGGAACAGGAAATAGAGGCAGGGAGACTGGAGAGGTGAGCAAGGACTAGATTTTATGGAGCCTGCCATGAAACAGAACAGAACAGAGGTGTATGTGTATAGAGAGAGAGAGAGAGAGAGAGAGAGAGAGAGTGTGTGTGTGTGTGTGTGTGTGTGTGTGGTGTTCTGAAATGGAAACCACCTCATTAAACAGAAAAATTACTATGATCTAACCTCTCCTTTGGACAATCCCTTCTAGCTACTTTATGGAAGCAGAAGGGCAAAAGTAGACATGGTAACAAAAAGACTTGTTAGGAGGCTGTTGCAAACATCCTGTAAGGGGCTGAAGCCATAGGCCAGTGGTTGAGCACTTGTCTGGAATATGCAAGACCCTGAGTTTGACTTTCAGTGCCATGAGATGGATTCCAGCGAGAAACAGCAATAGCTTGTGCTGGGTGGCAATAGGAGACATGGACAAACTGAAATCAGAGTTCCTGGTCTAGTAATGCTTTTGAAAGTTTGTGAAGAGTTATCTCTCGGGGTTTGTGCTTGAACAGGGAGAAGAATGGGGCTGTCTTCCATAACATGCCTTCTCAGTCTTGTCCGTATCGCTCTGCTTCTTTACCGCACTCACACACGTTCTTGTTTATAAACTGCCATCATTGTGTTGTCTGTGGCCCTCCCTTCCAGCTAAACTTGGAACATGACCTTGTCAGAGTCCCTGCAGAAGCACCCTGACCTGGCTCAGCACTGAGACTTCTTCTACTCAGTCCTTGTAACATACCCTCCCTTGCCTCTTCACGCACCCTGCTCCAACATTATCCACTTTCCTATACCTGATTGGCTTCTCTGTGCTGATGGGTCCTAGCTACCAGAACACAAAGGTGAATTTGTCATCCATTTTTGTAGCAGAACAAAGACCCCATCTTCCCAGGACCCTGATGTCTCTTCCAAATCTTACTCCGTTTCTGTTTCTTTGTTTCTCCATAAGGAGACGGAGAGGTCTCTACTTACCACTCCTAAGATCTTCACTTTCTGTCTTCTTCTCATTGCTCCTCAACCAGGTGGCTGCCTCCGCTTCTCCATGGAAACTCACTGTGGCAAGTATCAGGGACAATGGCCGGCTGAGAACAAAGAGGAAGTCTCAGAGCCAACCTTATTAGACCTCCCAGCGGCATTTGGCTCACTCCAAATGCCAGACTCGTCCCAGGTCTCTCTGCAACCAGTGGTCCTCTTCTTCCTCTCAGTCGTGACCTTTTTAAAGCCATTAAGACTTTAGTCACCACAGCCCTTGTGATGTCAGCCCTGTTCTTAGTAGTTTGTTGTATAAGCCCTCAACTTCAGTTGGGGTGAGAAATAATCTGGGAAAATGGCATTTCTAAAGCAGTATCTATCCGATAGGTACTTGATACAGGGCTTCCTATTAAAACCTCATCTAATCCTCAGGGGAACCCTGTGAGATAAATTGTGGTCCTGTTGTATTGTCAGCAATACTGAGGCTTGAAGAACCTAAGACCTGCCATGATTATCAGAGCAACCCTCCGACCTCGAATTTTCCTAATTGCACACAATCAGACACTTTTTAATAACCCCATGCTGCATTTATAATAGGAGGAGTTGAGTAAGACAGCATAGGAAAAGTCAAAGAAATCTTTCAAATCTTTCTGAAGTTTTTCCAGCTATACAAATCCCTGCTCCTTCTCCTGAACCAAGTTCCTCACTGCCTTTTTAATCCTAAATTAAAATTTTACCCTCTAGGACATGTCTGGGTTCCTTTTCCAATCCTGTTTCTCAGTCTACATGATCTGGAGAAGGGAGCGTGATCCTATTTACCCTGTCAGAAGTCATCAGGATGAAATATGAACGTGGTTGGTGCTCAGCAGGTGCTCATTATTGCTATGTCCTTATTGTTATTATTATCGCCCAGCCTTTGTTGTTATTACCATGATAAATGGGCACCAGTTGCTAAAGGCTTTCTCAGACATGGTTTTTATTTGGCCCGCTTCTCTTCATCCTAAGATACACAGACCACAACAGCAAAGGAAAACAATGCAGATAGCACTGCTCCTACATAAGTAACTGAATCTGCGCTGTAGCTGCAATCTTGTAGAGCTCATTCATAATGCAAAGGTACAACGAATTCCATCCACATCGCAGCTTCCCATTTTCCCTAGCTCATTGCTCGAAGTCACACATTATAAATTGCCTTTTATGTTATCTCTCTATTCCAGTAAACCCTTCCCCTAATCCTTTTACCCTGCCCAGAGCCCATGCTCTAGGACTGCCTGCAACCGCCCTCCAGAACCAAATGGGTTGCTCTTTGTAAAGCTATTGATCCCTATAAACTACTTTATTAGTGGTCATTATTATTCTGTTTCTAATCACCACTTTAATTAAAGTTTTATCATCCACATTAAAAAGGGTATACGACTTTTAATAGGCTGGATGGCTTGCTCTCAGCCATGAAGCAGTCAGGCAGAATCAGCCAACAGACTCTCGGTTAGCTTCAAGGACTTTCTGTAGCACATCTCCCTCCAGGAAACAGGTGTGTGTTGACAAGTCAGAGTGGAGGTTTAATGGATTGAGTCCTCCCTTGGCAGCTTCTTTGTCTCCTGGCCTAAGGAACCTCCAGACACAAAGTGCCCAAAGTCAGTGATCGAATCGTTAGAGCTATCTAAGTCACAGTGTTGGAAATGCTTACCTCCCTCGAGTGGTCTGTAAATTCAAAAGGGGATATTGATGGAATCTCCAAAAGTTCCTTCAAGTCCACATTTCTTTCGTTTGTTTGTTTGTTTGCTTGTTTGTTTGTTTTTCGATCAGGGTTTCTCTGTGTAGCTTTGGAGCCTATCCTGGCACTCGCTCTGGAGACCAGGCTGACCTCGAACTCACAGAGATCCACCTGCCTCTGCCTCCCGAGTGCTGAGATTAAAGGCATGCACCACCAACGCCCGGTATGTACGCATTTCTTAAAACGCCCACTTTAATGCAATCTACTTCTCTTTGGGGGAGTTCTCCACTCACAGGCACCAAAATAATAAACAGAATCAGTTGCTTCTCTGGCTAAATGTAGATCCAGAAAAAAAAAATCTTTTGCTGTTCCTCTGCACTGCCTCCACCAAAACTGAGGTTTTTTGTTTTTGTTTTTGTTTTTGTTTTTAAGAAAAAGGGCCTGTCTCAGTGTTGTATCTATAGCACCAAGTCCAGTGCCTAGAACACAATGAGTCGTTAAGGAGTCAGGTGTGAAATACCTGATGGTCCCTTGAACTCAAGCCTATAAATACAGAGTGACAGAATGAACATAAGTTCTGCCCTCCATGGCCATCTTCTCACCTGCCTCTTCAAGAGTACACAAGAGAGTACTTACTCACTGAAGAATTTTTGCTAGAAGCCTGAATAAGGAAGCCATTGAGATAACAAACAAATGAAGTATGTTGATACAATGGAAAATAAGAATGCCCTACAAGAGAATTTGAACACATGGATAAACGCTGAGGACATCATACTAAGTAAAGTAAAACAGCCAGATGCTCTTTAGAAGTGGAATTATATTGTATAGCTAGTTCCACTTGTAGGAGGTACCTGGAGTAGTTGGATTCACAAAAAAAAAAAAAAAAAAGGCACAATGACAAATGTCAGGGGTCAACGTGAAGAAAGAATGAGGAAGCTAGTATTTGGTGAGTTATTGTTTGATGAAATTCTGTTTGAGTAGATGAAAACTTTCTCAAGATGAACGATGGTAGTAGTTGGGTAATAACATGAATTGTACAAAAAAAAAAAAACACTCTTACAATGGCCAAGCTAATATTGTGTATATTTTACCATAATTTAAAATACAGTATTTTATTGTATTCTTATTACTTCAAAGACTAGAAAGTGTTTTTGCAGTAATCAGATCTTTTCTAAATCCCCTCTTTGGGTCTGAGGATGACTAGCCACAGCGCAGGACACATATGAACTGAATCCCTCCTCTCATACTGTGGACAATGAGTGCCTGAGTGTACTAAGAGGCATAGCTACTGAGCAAGAGTGTACCCATGTGCCAGGGCTGTGCTTCAAAGGGGCTGCACAGCTGCCATCCCCATAACCCCCTCATGTTCTGTCTTTTTCTTTTTTTACCATATGAAATCACCAAGTTTATTGAGTCATGGGAGCATGTCCCTTGGTCAAGGCACTGTCACTCTTTAATACGGGGCCTGGTGTCGTTCTGCTTCCCCCAAACACTGCTCAAATCATCCCTTATCCTCTAATGATACCTCTTAATCCCCAACAGTTAAAGATAGGCCTAGAGAGCTACCTGGAGAACAAATACCATCTCCCCCCAAAAGGCTGGACTTGTAAGTAGTTGCCAAAAAATTTAATGACCAAAATAAATATTATATATATATATATATAATTTGCTTATATATTAAATATTACATATATATAAAACATTATATTATTTAACCCAAACCTCCTCTGATGGGGAATGTACTGTGTATGTTTATCTTATTGATTGTTGAATAAAATACTGTTTGGCCAATGGCAGCAAGTTAGGCAGGACTAGGAATCAAAGAGGATTCTGGGAAATGTAGTAGAGAAGTGGTGTTCCAGGAAGGAAGTGATATAGCAAGGAGAAACAGGAAATGTCCCACTTTCCCCTTCACCTCCTCCAGCGGCAGGATGTGAGCCACCGGCAAGGAGGGACACCAATAAGGCATCCAATAAGATAAGTCTTATAAAATATATAGATTTATGATAATTAAGACTGAGCTACAGATGAGAATCCTAGTCATTGGCTAAGCAGCTTTGAACCTAATATAAGTCTCTCTGTGTATTAATTTGGGCCCTAACTAGGGCGGGCAGCTGGCGTAAAGCACACCCTTAATGACATGGCGGTGGGGCTTGGCGGCTTTTGGCAGAAAGATTTTTCGTAACACTCCTCCTCTCAGACTCTTGAGCAACTGCCTCAACCTGCTTCTGGTGCCCACCTGCTCACCAGAAAGAAGCCCCCTGAGTCAGTCCATCCTCACACCTCTAAGAATAGGCGAGTGGGGCAACTGTTACAGACAGAACTTTCGTTTCCCCTTTCTACCAACGTACATGTTGAAATCCTAAGCTCCAGTGTCAGGGTAAAAGAAGACAGAGCCTTCAGGAAGGGAAGGCTTCACCCTCACTAATGAAATTAGTGTGTAAAAAGGGATTGTTTCTACCACTGAGGGAAATGGCAGGAAGTCAATGGTCTATGACCAGAAGCTGATCATGCTGTGACCCTGCTTGGACTTAGAGAACCAAGAGAAATAATTACCAGTTGTCCATAAGCCACCTCATCCAAGGCATGTTGTCGTAACAGTCTTCTTCCCCATACAGCTGGCCATCTCTGCCACGGACCTGCAGGAACTATACTTAACCTTTTTCATGCCTGCAGCTCTAACCCTTAGCACAGTGTCTGAAACAGGACAAAGTATGTAGCAGTGTAGTCAAACTCGCTTTCACTTCCCTAAGAGTCCCTGTGAGAATGTGTAAATACATGCACATTCGCTTCTGTCTCTCGTGTGAGGTCACACGGCAGCTTTTGTAGTTTGTTTTTTACTTTCCTTGAATCCAGGCTTCTTAGCAAGCTTGAGCTGCTTCTTAATCAAACGCATTTCCCTTGCAACCTGTTCTTCACATCTTCTCTACTGAGCAGGTTGCAGACTCTCACGTATAATTACCCCCTATTTTCAGCTTTGCCTCCTAAGCCTTCACAGTGGAGTTCATCCCTCCCCCCTCCTGTTTGGCTGTTTTGTGAGCTCAAACCAATCCCCACCCCAGCCCCACAACAACCTCTCATAGACACACCACCATTCACTCTTTTATTTCTTTAATTGGATTTTAATTTGTCTCACTAAACCCAGATTTACTTGAAATTCCTCGTCCCGTGTTGAAATTACAAATTGAAATGACATCCACAGGAGGGAAGGGAAATGGGATGTAGGCCAAGAAAACGACAAAGGGATGAAACCAGGCCAAAAGAAAGCGAATCAGGGAAAGGGCCTCTGCTTTTAACTATGAGATATTGTCACACTAGAAAAGTCCACCAGATTTGTTTGGGCTCATTTATACGGCTGTGACTAGTTGCCAGGTCAGCCAGAGGCTGCTGGTCTAATGGACTTCAGTACAAGCCTGTCCCACCAGTCTCTTGTTCCCCAGCAGGCCAGCTTGGACTTGCTCATCATTGCATTCCTAGACAATGGAAGTGTGCAAAGACACTTGACTGCCAAGCCCAGTGTGCACTGTAATTTATTTCTTCCTTCTGCTGAGCAGTGTGAAGGAAAGAAGGCATTTCCAGAATCAAGGACTAGAAAACACACTTTGGTGAAAGTAACTGCGTTGTCACTTTTGTCAGCAGCCTCGCACTTAAGATGTTTTCTGTCACAAAATATTACATGACTTGTCAAAGTAATTTTGGTCATCTTTTGTGTCTCTTTTATGGTAGGGAGTATTCACCACACTGTATTTGAATGAAGTGGATTATTTGATTTAGAATGTAGAACTTAATTGTTGTTCTCTTCATCTTTTTCTCTGCTTTTAAATGATTGCTCATCATCCACTGAAAACACGAAGTTGCATTCCTTAGGAACCCACACTTCATGATCTTTCCCACCAGATCTCTCTGGTTTTCTCTCTTCCCTGTTCTGTCCTCTGAGTCTCTAGCCATCCTCTCTTTTTTCCCTCCCTCAGGTGTGTGTGTGGGGGGGGGTGTGTATGAGCATGCCCTTATATCTCATTTTCCAAGCGTCAATTTAACTGTCAAAACTTCTTCATGACTATTCTGACCCTGATGAAATTTCTCTGTATTTTGCAACTATTAAGTTAAAATTGTTTACAAATGGAATTCTGCCTTTAAGGTATAGGCTCCTTAAGACACAAAGCTGTGCCCTGGTTATGTTTGTATTAGCAAGGTTTAAATTACATTTTACAGTAGTTCACTCCCCCCCCCCCCAAAAAAGGTAAATGAATGAAATAAATGAAAAGAATAATAGAAAAAAAAGAAAAAGAAAAGTCCACTAGAAAGCTGTTTTGCCCACTAGTAAGCAGGAGTCCTCCAGATTGCCTTGACCACCTAAGACAATAATAAAAGACAACCCATTGAACGCTGTCTTGATAAGTAAATGCCTTGCCTTGCAGAATCATCTCAGTGGCTAGGAAACATCACCCTGGAAATATACATCAGCCAGGGAGGATCAAGATCCTCAGAAGGTGAGCAGTTGGGCTCAGAAGATGGCTCATTTAATAAAGTGCTTGCTTTACAACCACGAGGACTTGAGTTTGAAACCTTATCACCCACACAAAATCTGAGCATGGTGGTGTATGCTATAACCTCAGTGCTGGGGAGGTAGGGATGGGAGGTTCCTTGGGAGGTTGCTGGCCAGCAAGACTAGATAAATCAATGAACTCTGAGTTTGGTGAGAGACATTGTCTCAAAAATAAATCATAGAGGGATTGGAGAAGACACTTGATGTCAAGCCCTGGCCTTCATGAACACCCATACACACACAAGTAAGCAGTGGACTGAGCATCCTGTGGGTGTGTCTTTAGGGTTTCATCAGGAAGAATGATGCTGAATATTTCCTATTTTGTGTTGAGAAGGAACCCTCTCATGGTGGCTTGCATAGATTTTTAGCTCTACCTGGTTTAGGGAGTGTCTTTTTTGTAATTTTTATTATTTCCTTTTTTTCATTTTTAATTTGTATTTAAATTAGAAACAAGCTTGTTATACATGTCAATTCCAGTTCCCTCTCCCTCCCCTCCTCACCTGCCCCCCACCAACTCCCTTTCTGCTCCCCAGGGAGGGTGAGGTCTTCCATGGGGGAATCTTCAAAACCTGTCATATCATTTGGAGCAGGGCCTAGACCCTCCAACCTTGTGTCTAGGCTGAGTATCCCTGTATGTGGAATGGGCTCCCAAAGTCCATTCGTATACTATGATAAATACTGATCCACTACTGGGGAGTGTCTTAGGATTTTATTGCTGTGAAGAGACACCCATGACCATGGTAACTCTTAATTGATTTTTTGAGATAGGCTTTCTCTGTGTGACAGCCCTGGCTGTCCTGGAACTCACTCTGTAGACCAGGCTGGCCTGAAACTCACAGAGATCCGCCTGCCTCTTGTTTCCTAAATGCTGGGATTAAAGGCTTATGCCACCACACCTGGCTTGACCATGATAACTCTTATAAAGGAAAATATTTAACTGGGGCTGGCTTGCAGTTTCAGAGCTTTAGTCCATTATCATCATGGCAAGAATCATGGTGGCATGCAGACAAATACAGTGCTGGAGAAGGAGCTAAAATTTCTACATCTTGATCCACAGGCAGCTGAAGAGGACTGTGTGCTACACTGGGCTTAGTTTGAGGCCCTAATTTTGTTTGCTTGCTTTTTAAGAAGACACATATCACAAACATGTGGCTTTTTTCTGATTTATGTGTATATGTGTTTTGCCTGTATGTACATATATGTACCATGTTTGCTCATTTGTCCAGCACCCAGGGAGGTCAGAAGAGGGGATCAGATGCCCCGAGGACTGGAGTTATAAATGATTGTGAGCTTTGTAGGCACTGGGAATCAAACTCAGTTTCTCTGCAAAGTGTTCACAACCACTGAGCCATCTCTCTGGCCCACATGTGACTGTGACATTTAAAGCAGCACACATCACCAGGGCTGAGAAGATGGCACAGCAGGCAAAACACTTGCCACACAAGTATTGGAACCAGAGTTCAGATCCCTAGCACTCATGTAAATACCAGGTGGCTGTGGGGAACCTACCTGTAATCACAGCATGGTAGGAGGCAAAGACAAAGAAGGGGATTCCCCATAACAAGCTGACTAGTCAGATTAGCTGAATGGAATTGTTAAACTCTTAGTTCATGAAAGAGACCCTACCTAAATAGATAAGGTGAATGGCAACTGAGGAAAACATCTGACATCAACCTATGGCCTTCACATACATGTCATATGTACCCACACATATGCAAACACATCTACAAATACCCATGTACACAGCACGCGCGCGCACACACACACACACACACACACATGAAAAATAATCACATCAAAACATAACAGTATTTATATTTAGATTGTGGGAAAACTAGGCTTTTTCCTTTACTTTTTCTGTATATTTTTAATTTTCTACAATGAATATCTTTAATTTTAAAAATGTAAAGCACATAAAAAAGCTCAAAAGCATTAGTCATTTGGGAAATGCAAATTAAAAACACAATGAGACAGCATTTCATGCCCACTAATGGCCATAATAAAAAAGACAGGCAATAATGAATGTTGGGAAGAGATAAAAACCCAGATTCTCTCATGCATTGCTGGTAGGGTATCAAATGGCACAGTTAGCAAACAACTTGGAAGCTCCTTCAAAAGTAAAACATGAATTTGCCAGTGATCTAGCCATTCCACTTTGAACCGTGTAAAGAAAAAGTAAAACATACATGCATGCAGACTTGCCCATGAATGTTCTTAATAGATCATTCACAATATCAAAAATGGAAATAATATAAATATCCATCACTTTGCATGGTCAGGACAAAGTGGTAGATGGTAGCTTGTGTTTGTAAACACCATAATAAAGTGTGAGCACAACCATCTCCAGTGACTACTCATCTCCCTACAGGCAGCTAGATGAAGCCTCATGGCTGGCCCTGATGCCCCTCACATCCCACGTGGACAATGCAGATAGGCTGTGGTGACATTTCTCAGTCACAGTGTAACTGGCAACTCAAGCGTGCTTGTTTTAAACCCACAATTAAAGTCCTCAAGAAATCCGTTGGAATAAGGATCCAGACTCAGGCAAGATCTAACTCACTGCTCCCTCCTCCTCTCTCCCTCCCTGTCTGAGTCCCTTGGATATCTGTGCATGTTCTAGGACCTGTAAGCCATAAAGTCTACTTTTCATTGTCGTCTCTCCCACCATTGATAGAGTGCTCTGGGTTTTAAAGAGCTTAAATTAAAACATGCTGGGAAAGTAGTGCCCCTCCAGCTAATAGCCAGTCTCGCTGCACTTCCTCAGCCAAAGCTCTCAAGAGTAATTTACAATTGCCCTCTCTATTCCCCTCTTCCAGTTCTCATTTCAACCCTTGAACACACCTCCTCTTATCACTTTGCAGAAACTGCTCCTCCTGGGTCATCAGCGACCTCTAGATTTCCAAAACTAAGGGACATTTAAACGATAACCCTTCTCTGTGTTCCTGGGCACTGTGTCTTTTTATAGGCCCTATAATCACCTTGAATGAGATCACCTTGACAGGCATGGTGTTGAGATTATTTATCCTTGTATCTCGAGCATCGAACATATTTCTCTGAACTTGGTAGGTACTCAGCATGTTTTTGCTTTTGTCAAGTTGTGACAGTAGACAGGAAATATATGTTATTGGCACCTCTAAGGTTGTGTTCCAAAAACAAGCTCAAAAGGCGCATTTATGCTGATGTCTCCTTTCTGCGGGCATTTGCTTCTCCAACAAATAGTTCAAATGAGTTTGCTCAGAGAAAGAAAGAGAGGGAAGAAGAGGAGGAAGAAGAGAAAGGGGAGAAAGAGGAGAGAGGCATCCCTTGGACCTGTTCACTCTTGGTGCTCATCAGGTCTAAAAAGCCACCACCAACTCACTACTCAACGTAGACAGTAACAACACAGGAATTCTCCAACTAGAGTTTCTGCTTGTGGACAGCACACACTCACTCTGCATGCTTACCTGCTCATTCACACCATTGTGAGGGATCCATCCAGGCAGCAGTAGCATAGTCAGCAACCTGGACTGTGATTTTGGGAAGCCTGGTAATGTTGCATGCTGTACTAAGATTCTCTTTCGCCTCGAAGCTACAGCGACCATCAGGCTTGACTCCCGAAACTACCTTAAGGCTTAAATGTTGTTGTTGTTGTTTTGTAAGGAAAACACATTCATGAAGAATGAACAAGGCTTTCGGCTGTGACACAGATTCTGTCCTGGTGGAAAGGTCAGTCATCCCCTCAAAGGAAGAGGAGCAGGAAGAGGAGCCCCCCCAGGTGTGACAAGGCAGGAGGAAGCTGAGGAATATCACTGAAAATATCCACTTGATAGATGTGCCTGGAGTCAGGCCTGCAAGGTGCTTGTGAAGGCTCAGGCTTCCTTCTTAAACTGCTGTAAAAAGAACAGGGAAGAAAGAGGCTTAGAGATGAAAGAGAATTCTCACATAGAGAAAGCAGGTACTGCATGAAAAGGCCTGGTTGCAGAGCTGCCTGGGGTCACACAGCCACAGGCTGAGCACTCACAGAGAACACAGGCACCTGTGTCTCCCTCCAAATACTGAACTGCAGGTGTGATTTCTGCATACATTTTTAAGAAGGTTGTAAGAGGTTTTTTGGTTTTGTTTTATTTTTTTTCAGGACAAAATTCAGGGTTACTAGCATGGCACGCAGGACCCCAGTATACATTTCTAGTCTCGTGTAACATTTCCCAAACATTCACTCTATCTTAGAGTCACAATACTGCTACTTTCTGTCTGCAATAGGGGGACTTACAGAAATAAATGTAGTTAGAGATAGTGAGATTCAGATAGGCAGATGACGAGTAGGCAGGTAGATAACAGATACACAATCTGGTATTAATGCTGAAACCTTTACTTGATAGCGGTGATAGAACAATCTTTTGTTTGAATATTTGGTCTTTGATGCAAATTTCTAACAATGTCCCGAAGTCACTTGGAATTTTCTTTTGTTCTGGACCCTTTTGTTCTAGATTCACCCTTTTGATGGGCTCCTGGTAGTTAGCATTAGGATGGAGCTTGTGGCGAGGGAAGCCAGCTGTGTGCTTAGAAGGCTGCAGCTTACTGTCCCACCACGTTCTTTTCCTTTTCTCTTTTTTAGTTATTCAACAGCATTTTTGTTTGCTGGGTTTTTTTATTTTTAATTAAGATATAATTACATCCATCATTGTCCCCCTTCCCTTTCCTCTGTCCAACCTTTCCTATGTCCCAACACTCTCAAATTGATAGCCTCATTCTTCAATGATTGTTGTTACATATATATGTAGATAGATAGATACATAGATACATAGATACATACATAGATAGACAGACAGACAGACAGACAGACAGATACAGATACACAAATACAACCTGCTGACTCCATTTTCACTGTTTGTGTGTACAGTTTCAGGGCTGCCCACTCTATATTAAAAATCGAACCAGGAAGCTCATCCCAAGGAGAGGCTAATCTCCCATTCTTGGCAGTCATTAGTTACCCACCCCCACTCTTGGCATCTAAGGAGTAGAGAAAGGCTTAATGCTGAATTGATCCAAATTAATCATTGGTCAATTAATAATGATTCTGCTCATTTTGCCCATGCTATGAAACTTCTGTTGGAAACCCAAAAGGACTGGATCAGGAAACTTCCAAGTAACTGATTATGTGGGGGTTCCTGGAGGGTGGGGAACACAGATGGAGCATAGGGGGTCTACCACTCCTCCCACTTGCCATAGCCCTCTGCCATCCTGCTCATGTCCTCTCGTGTGTAGGGAGAGATCGATACGTTCCTGTAGCACTGACCATGCCCATTTGCTCGTGGTCACAGGTACGTAGAAGGCATATGGTAAAGGGCTGAAGAGAGGGGACTTATTCTTTTTTCGGGGTTCCAGTCGGGTCTCGGAGTGCACCCGGAGTGCGGCTGAGACTGGATCTTCTCAGAATGCCAATCTGGTTATTGGTTTCTCATGTGAGTAGTTCTCCTTAATAAATCGACCAATCAATAATCATATCCCATGTACGGTTGCATTTCCTTAACACACATGTCCTTTTGCTGTCAATGTATAAACTAACTGAAGTATCCCCTTGTGAGCCATATCAGAAAGTTACTGGAACCTCATGAAAGGGTCATAGGAGCCACACAACTTTTACTCAAATCAGAACACAGTGATAGAATCGGTATTTTATACATTATTTCATTTGAACTACATTTAATATTTACTATATGGCATATGATAGGCAAAAGCAGGTGAGGACATTATTAACACATTACCATCTCTGTCTTCCTATCTAACCATTATTTTATGTGTCTTCCAGCTTATAAATATAATCCGTATTCACCATAGAAAATTTATCAAAATCAGAAGTATAAAGCAGAAGGCAAATTTCAGAAATCCCATCTCAACCGATCATTCTGTTGTATTCACTTCAGTTTTGTTTGTGTTCTGCTGTTTTCATATACTTATAGATAGTTTGCTTACATGTTTCAGTGATTACACAATCTTTTGTCAGATGAATGTGCCACAACTTATTTAACCACACTCCTGACAGTATGGGTTTAGGAGTTTTCCAAATTTATATTGTAGTTAGTTAAGCTGCAAGGGAACATCTCATGTTAAGCCAAGAGCTTTCTACATTTCAAATTATCTTCCTAGAATAAATTGTTATAAATGGAACTGCTGTGTAGAACAACACAATTATTTTTAAACATCTTGATACATTTTTTTCCCCAAACTGCTTCTTGGAAAAGTTTTTACCAAAAGAAGCCATATTTATGAAAACAGACAAAACACCCATCCCTGGTGACAACAGACATGTCGGCTCACTCACGGTTTAGAAGGGGGACTTCTGCTTTTCAGCTTTTATTCAGAGTACATCTTTCTTTTGTAAGAAGTGACAGTGGCACTTCCAAAGTTGGTCATTTTCAATGTGGCAGTCATTTGTTTTTTATTATTTCTAGCCCAACAATCAAGTGATTCCAAGAGATCCTGGATAGGAGATAACTGAAGTTTACCAAGTTATCAGTCTATCAGTCAGGCCTTCCAAGGAATAAAAAGTCCACATGTGTTCTACATATCCACAGAGTTCCAGGAACAGTCATTAAGGCTTACTGCTCCCTTGTTGCTGCTGGAGGACATTGGTATTCGGGGAGATAGCTGTTCAAGGTCACAAGCACAGGAGGCCCTGGTTGAGTCATCGACCATATCTTAGTACTTTGCCTCTGTGCCTCAGCTGCCCCTTCTTTGCCATACTCTATTTAATATGTAATGGAGATATCATTTGTTGTGAAATATATATACTCTAGTATCTGCTGCATCCTCCCTGGCTCTTGAGATCCAAAGTCAGAACACCTAATCATCTGTATTCATTGTCCAGGGAAGACACAATGAAATGCCATGGGCTGGGTGGCTTAACCTGAAGAACACGATTCTCACTGTCACAGAGATTAAAAGTCCAATGGCAAGATACCGGCAGTGATTCTTATGACCTGAAGATATCTTCTGTCTTTTTTTCTTTTTGGTTTTTCGAGAAGGGGTTTCTCTGTGTAGCTTTGGAGCCTGTCCTCTCCTCTGGATCTCACTCTGTAGACCAGGCTGGCCTCGAACTCACAGAGATCCACCTGCCTCTGCCTCCCGAGTGCTGGGATTAAAGGTGTGCGCCACCAATGCCCAGCAGTATCTTCCAGCTTAGTGCATGTCCATGCACCCCTGATTCCACTTCTTTTTCCTATAAGAACATTAATCCTACTGAGTAGGGCCCCTCCTTTTTATCTCATTTAATCTGAATTACTTTTTTAAAGTCCTGTCTCCAACACAGTCACAATATAAAGATGAGGGATCAGGACTACAACACACGACTTCTAAAAACACAGTTCAGTCTACAAAATCCCTCATCTTTCCTCAGTGTGAGGCAGGTCCTTGATGAAGGGAAAGTGGTAAGAAGCATGCAAGAGCAGTCCTGTTTTCACTAAACTCAATTTATTCAGCTTGTCCTTTCTAGTAACTACTTGCTTTGCCCCACTTCTGTTGGCATAGAAATAAGAACCAACCTATGCTTCTTCCAGTGTGAAATTATTCTCAGAAGCCACGAGAGTACATAATGGATGCTACTAAGAGGTCCGGGGTCAGAAAGCACAGAAGAGGAGTCTAGATGAGCAATTTAAGGCATTCTCTTTCTCAGGAGAGCAGTCTTAGCACATTTGACTCTGACTATCTATTCTCAACTACTTAGAGCTCTGAAGGCAGACCAAATGGTACTTCGCAGTTCATATTTTCAGCACCATAAAGGAATGGGTACAGCTGCCTCCATGACTACCTCCCCATAGGCAACTAGATGAGACTTATCTGAATGGCTCTGGTGACTCTCACACCCCACATGGAGTACAACCTGGAGCTCATGCCTGTCTGCTTGCTTTAAACTCACGGGAGGAACTCTTCAGGAAACCAGGGATGCAGTTCTGTACTCAACTAAGGCCTAGGCCTACAGGTCCCTTCTCCTCTCTTTCCTCTTTCCCTGCCTGGGCTCCTGGACCACCTGTGTGAGGTCTCAGGTGTACTGTGCACACCTCAAGGCCCATAAGTAATAAACTGTCACTCCAGTTTGTGTTGCTTACGACACTGAACCAGTGCCCTCAGAGTTAAAGATCCTAAATTAGAAAACACTAGGAAAGCAGTAGAAATGCCTCTCCAAGGATCTTTCACTGCCAACACAAACTTTTGTGGTCCTGAGCCCAGTGCCCTCATCATGGGGTCTTTTTTCTTATTTTCCTTCCTTTATTCTTCCCAGGCCACTTCCTCTAGTGTCAGGAGCCAGCCCTGGTTAGATATAAAAGTCTCCTTTACAAGAGGCCTGGCAACCTCCATGCTTGCCTAACCGCCAATTTAGTCAAACACCCCCTCCCTGAAGGTTAGTGTTCCCAGATAAACCACAAGAATGTTCCAGAACTCCTGCCCAGGCCTGAGGGAGTTAAACACCCATTCCTCCCCCTCCCTTACTTCCTCTTTCTTTACTTCCTCTTTCTTTCTCTTTAAGAACTCTTTGCTTAAGTTCAATAAACAGACCTTGACAACCCATTGCTTGGTCTCGCTCTTTCTTTCTTACCAATTTATTTTCAGGCATAGTGCCCCTCTCGACCCGAGAATTACCAGAACCCCACTGGACGGGGCAGGTGGCACCCAACGTGGGGACCGAGGTATGGACTCTTTGCCTAACGGAGACCCTCCCCAAGGAAGTCCTGCTCGCTGATTGTGACAGACGTTGGTCTGGGAATGTTCTCACCACTCATGAGCAACTGATTGCCTGGTAAGTCCCCCTCATTCCGTTCCATAATAATGGGCCAAAAGTTGTCTAAGGAGGTCAAATTCATTAGGGATTTTAAGACTTCCTTTCAGGAAAGAGGAGTTCAAGTAAAATGTAAGGACTTAATTCAATTTTTTGCTTTTTTGTCAAGAACATGTCCATGGGTCATTTTAGAAGGCCCAGATATTCATCCCCTAACTTGGAAAAAGGTCAGAGAAGATCTTAATAGATTACTCAAAGAAAAGGGACCTGAGGCAATTCCCTTACAGACTTTTAGTTATTGGAATCTTATTAATGATATCCTTACCAATTCCCGTGGCTCTGCTTACCTTACTTCTGCAATTAAAAACTTTCTTGAGCCCCTCTCCCATGTTCATTCTCCTGCTTCTGACTGCCCCATAGACAAACCTCCATCCTCTCCCTGCCCTTCAATTTCCATCCCTATGCCCCCTGACAAGACCCAAACCCCCCTGTCACATCTGACAGACAAACCTCCCTTAATCCTCCCCCACCCCCGTAATCTCTATCCCTCTTTACAGGGTCTTGAGCCTCATTCCCCTAAAAACCTTAAAAGTTACCCTGTCTTTCGTTCAAACCCCAAACCAGAAACCAATCACCTAACACCGGTTGCTTATCACAACCCCAACTGGCCTCCTTTGCAGGCTTTAAGGCCCCTACAGGGCCTCCGCCTTATCCCTTGGCCCCCCCTTCTCCCATCTTCCACAGATGCCTTAATTCAAGCTAAAAAACATCTCACCCAACAAATATCAGAACTTAAAGAGGTCTTACAATTACAACAGGAGTTTTCACAGCTCTCTCTAGACCTCACATCCCTCCAGACCACAGTTGGCCAATCGATCTTCGGACTCCTTACTCAGCCCACTACAGCCCCTAAACCCTCCCTTCCACCAGGCGCCAGGCCAAAAATCTCCAAATCCACTAAGCTGGCCTTTCCTGTCTTAACCCGCCAGGGCTCCAAACATACACCATCCTCCTCTGACCAAGACCCCTCCTCTACTCATACAACTAGGGAGGAGGATGAGGACGAAAACTCAGAGGATGAAATTAATAAGAGGAATAAAAATGACCCTAAGTCAGATAATAAAACCAAGATAAACAAACAGAAACAACCGAAAACACCTTTAAAAAATTAAAATTTAAAGCCCTTAAGGAACTTAACTCAGCCGTCAAAAATTACGGTCCCACTGCATCTTTCACCCTTGCCTTACTGGAGGCCCTCTCAGAAGAGGGATACCTCACCCCAGCCGAATGGCACCGTGTCGCACAGGCAGTCCTTAGCCGAGGACAATACTTAACTTGGAAATCTGAATTCTATGACCATTGCCAAAACCTTGCTACCAAGAATCAACAAAGGCCCTCCACTCAAAAATGGACCCTTGATAAACTCACCAGTCAAGGAAAATTTGTCTCTGAAAATCTCCAGATTAAGCTTCTCATAGGTCTCTTAGGACAAACCTCTCAGGCTGCTACTGGTGCTTGGCGAGCTCTCCCAGGCTGAGCGTCCATGCTTACACCCCTTACTAAGATCATTCAGGGAGCCAATGAACCTTATACAGAATTTGTAGGGAGACTTACAGAGGCCGCAGAACGGGTTTTGGGCACACAAGAAACTGACAACAAACTCCTTAAACAACTAGCTTTCGAGAACGCCAACAGCATTTGCTGCAGTGTCCTCAGAGGCACCTTTAGAAACAAGTCCCTTGAGGAAATGATTCGGGCCTGCAATGATGTTGACCCATTTTCTCAAAAACTCTCACAGAGCATTTCCCAGGGGGTCACTATGGCTATTGGTGCAGCTCTACAAACTACAGGTAACAACAGAGCTTGCTTTAAATGCCACCAACCTGGACATTTTGCTAAACAATGTCCCCAAAATGTTATACCCCGACCTTCAGAGGGCATCCTGACATCTTGATCCCAAAATGGCGTCTCGACCCTTGCCCCTTCACCCCTGCCAAAAACTGTCTGTCCCAGTTGCAAAAAGGGTAAACATTGGCTCAGGGACTGTAGATCCAAAACTGATGTTCAAGGGAATCCCCTGCCTCTTCCTCAGGGAAACGGCTTGATGGGCCAGCCCCGGATCCCACAGCCAATCCCCTTCTTGCCAGCATCAGGGCCAAGCCTGCAGGCACAATCCTTCCAACCTGTGCCTCCAAGCTCTACAGAGCCACCCCCGGAAGAGCAGGACTGGACCTGTGTGCCACCACTGACTAAATACTAAACCCTGAGGATGGTGTACAAATTCTCTCCACAGGGATTTCTGGCCCACCACCCCCCAGATACTTGTTTCCTCATTCTTGGTCGAGCCTCCTCTACCCTCCACGGCCCTACTATTTACCCCTTTATAATAGATAATGATTACTCGGGAGAAATAAAATTACTGGCCAGCTCCCGTTCTGGCCCCATTTATATAACATCAGGACAGAGAATCGCCCAAGCTATCTCCCTCCCCTTAGATACCTGAGCACCCTCTATCAATAACCAAGAGCTCGGTGCTTCTTCCCCTGGTTCTTCTGATGTCTATTGGGTCCGGACCATATCCAAGGATCATCCAATGCTTAGCCTCCAGATTGAAAATAAATGGTTTCAGGGCATCTTAGATTCAGGAGCTGACGCCACAGTCATTTCATCAAAATCCTGGCCTTCAATATGGCCAACTCAGCCCTCCATAACACATTTACAGGGTATAGGACAATCAAACAACCCCCTTCAGAGCTCTAAACTTCTAACATGGTGAGACTCTGAAGGCAACTCAGATATGGTTCAACCTTTCATTGTCCCCAACCTGCCAGTCAACATTTGGGGAAGGGATATCCTCTCCCAGATGCAAGTTGTTATGTACAGCCCCAATGAAATAATTACCCAACAAATTCTCTCTCAGGGTTTCCTACCAGGTCAGGGTCTTGGTAAACATGATCAGGGTATAACCACCCCCCTCGCTTCACATCCAAAAAATGATCGCCATGGAATCGGATTTCAAAATTTTCCCTGAGGGCCATAGCTCCACCTTCACCCCAGGCTGATAAAATCACCTGGAAAAATGATAGCCCTATCTGGATCGACCAATGGCCCCTTACCACCCAAAAATTATCTGCAGCCTTAGAGTTAGTGCAGGAACAACTAACTGCGGGACACATTGAACCCTCTACTTCCCCATGGAATACGCCCATCTTTGTCATCCAAAAAAAAAAAAAAAATCGGGCAAATGGTGCTTATTACAAGACCTCCATGCCATTAATAAGACTATGATGCCCATGGGAGCCTTACAACCTGGCCTTCCCTCTCCGGTAGCCATCCCTAAACAATATTTTAAAATTGTCATTGATCTCAAAGATTGTTTTTTTTTTTCCATTCCCCTTCACCTTAATGATTGCAAATGCTTTGCCTTCAGTATTCCTATCACTAATCATGTAGGCCCTATGCCCCGCTTGCAATGGAGAGTCCTCCCTCAGGGTATGGCAAATAGTCCCACCCTCTGTCAAAAATATGTCGCCCAGGTTATAGATCCCTTTCGGGTTCAACATCCTCATCTGCACGTCATTCGTTATATGGATGACATCCTTCTGGCCAGACCTGATGAACACAATTTGGCCTCTGTCACTCAACAACTTGTTAAAGCCTTACAAACCCAAGGCCTACAGATATCCCCTGAAAAGATTCAAACTCACCCCCCTCAACTCTTTTTAGGTTACAAACTCTTCCCAAATAAAATTATGTCCCAAAAGGTTCAGATCAGGAAAGATTCCTTTACTACTCTTAATGATTTTCAGTGGTTACTTGGTGACATCAATTGGCTTCACCCCCATCTAAAAATCACCACAGGAGAACTCAAACCTCTTTTTGACATTCTAAAGGGGAATTCTAACCCTCTGTCTCCCCGAACCCTCACCCCCGAAGCCACCCAGGCTTTGGCCCTGGTGGAGACAGCCATTAACCAACAACATGTTTCTTATTCTCCCCCCCCCCCGATAAACCCTTGAGCTTCCTTATTTTCCCTACACCATTTACGCCCACAGGCCTTTTTTGGCAGAACGATCCCCTCTATTGGGCCTATCTGTCTGCTTAACCTGGCTGAGTCCTCCTTACCTACCCTTGTCTAGTTTCTCAACTCATTAGAATGGGCAGAGAGCACAGTCTCAAATTATTTGGCAAAGATCCCGACATCCTTGTACTCCCTTATATGCTTTCTCAGGTATAATGGCTCGCCCAAAATGAAGATACTTGAGCAATTAATCTTATATCCTTCCAAGGCCTTATTAATAATCATTTTCCTGACAATAGACTTGTCCAATTCTTTCTAAAACCCCTATAGTCTTTCCAAAAGTAACAAAAAGGACTCCCCTTAATGATGCCACACTGGTTTTCACTGATGGGTCATCTACCAGGACGGCTGCCTACTCCACAGTTGGCAAAATCTTTTATTTTCAAACCTTGGCCCCCTCTGCCCAGATAGTAGAACTCTTGGCTATAATTAAAGTCTTTCAAACTCTCCCCGATGTACCCTTTAACCTTTATACTGATAGTGCTTATCTTGCCTTCTCTGTTCCCTGTCTTGAGACCGTCCCCTATATTCACCCATCTATAGGTGCAGCTCCATTCTTTTCCACTCTTCAGCGCTTAATTTTAACCCTAACCTCCCCTTTCTTTATTGGTCACATTCGAGCACATTCAGGGTTGCCTGGGCCCCTTTCTTGGGCAAATGATGCGGTTGATCAAGCCACCCAAATAATTACCTTGGCTCAAACGCCCCCCCCCCCATATCCTTAGCCCAACAAGCCTATGCTACCCATCATCTCAATGCCCATACCCTATGCCTTCAAGTTTGGCATTACCAGAGAACAAGCTAGAGAGATAGTCTGCTCTTGCAAAGGCTGTTTTACTCTCCTGCCGGAGCCCCACCTTGGGGTTAACCCCCGAGGTCTGCTCCCTGGACAACTTTGGCAAATGGATGTCACCCACTTCTCCCAATTTGGAAAATTAAAACACATACATGTAACTATTGACACTTACAGTGGTTTCATTTACACCACGCTCCAGGCGGGCGAGGCCACCAAAAATGTCATAAATCATGTTCTTTCCTGCCTAACTGCCTTACCCCAACCCAAGACTATTAAAGCAGATAACGGCCCTGGATATACCAGTCAAACCTTCAAACAATTTTGTTCACATTTAAACATCAATCACATTACTGGTATTCCCTACAACCCCCAGGGACAGGGAATTGTTGAGAGAGCTCACCAAACACTTAAAAGCATGCTATTTAAACTATATTCAGGAAGAGGAATTCTATACCCCACTAAAGGCAATCATAAGAACTTACTCAATCATGCATTGTTTGTGCTAAATTTCCTCACATATGATGCTACAGGAAAATCAGCTGCAGATCGCCTCTGGCATCCATCAACGGCTCAAAACTATGCTCAGGCCTTATGGAAGGATCCCCTAACTCATAAATGGCATGGACCAGACCCGGTCCTCATTTGGGGAAAAGGACATGCATGTATTTTTGATACTCAGGCCAATAATTCTAGATGGTTGCCTGAATGCCTTTTAAAACTATATAATCCACCCAGGGAAGCCCCTGAGAAGTCTTGTAATTCTGCTTAATTCCAGATAAAGGATGATGTCTTTCTAGCTACTCGTGTGTTTCTCACCCTCGATTGCCGTTGCTGCTGCAAGCCCCTATCAGATCTACAACTACACCTGGATGATCATCAACCAAGCTGGTTATGTTGTCAATGCCTCTACATGCATTGGAACTCAGCCCTCTTATTCCCCCCGATAGTAAATCTTTGTGCCTTGGCTATGGGAGCCGACCCTCTCTGGGGAACTCCCTCCCATTTTATGCCATAACCTAGACCTGTCAATACCTCCATGCGGTATGCAACCACCCCTAACTGCTATAATCAGTTCACTAGAACTTATCTTACAATGGCACCTATACACGTCTGTCCTGGCTCTCACAGAGATAGCTCTCTAGAGGCTCACTGTAGATTTGAGAATGATTACTTCTGTGCCTCTTGGGGGTGTGAGACCACCGGAGATACATACTGGAAACCCTCCTCCAGTTGGGACCTTATTACAGTTGAGAGACTAGACCCCCGTCCCAACAACTTAATTCAGGGCCAACCTGCCTTAATTCCCACTGTGGCTCCCATTGGTGTAACCCCCTACAAATTACCTTTACCGATAAGGGGAAATCATCCTCCCTTTGGCAAGGGAGAGGTGTCCAATGGGGCCTTCGTCTCTACATTTCAGGCCGAGACATTGGCCTTACCTTTAGGATTCAACTGACTAAGACCCTTCCTACTACTTCAAATACAGCTATTGCCCCTAATACGGAATTACACCAACCTGGTTCAATTCTGCGTAAGCCTCCAGTAGCCCTCACTCCAGGAGTTCCCGCCCAGCCCTCTACTAGGTTTCAGCCAACCATCCCCCCAGGACCTCCCTCCTCTGATGACCTTATTCTCTCATTAATTAATTCAGGCCCTTCATCAAGCCAACCACTCCCTCATAGAAGACTGTTGGGTCTGCTATTCTTCCACCCCTCCCTTTTATGAGGGGATTGCAGGTTTTGGGGACTTACACCTCACTAATGATACCTCTTCCCTGCACTGGAATCTGACTGACGGGCAGGGTTTAACACTCGAACAGGTGTCAGGCTTAGTCCTATGCCTTCTTGGACCAAATATGCTTCCCCCAGTCCCCCTTTTTCAAATTTGCAATCAAACCCTTATAGTTAATTCCTCTTTTCTATACATTTCGGCACTTAATAATTCCTACCTTGCCTGTTCTACTGGATTGACTACTTACATTGTCATCTCTACCTTCTTGTCTAAAAGAGACTATTGTGTTTCAGTTCAGCTGCTGTCCCGACTAACCACACATGAGCCATCAATCTTTCTAGATTTCTGGGACTGAGGCACTACCCTCCAGTCCAGACCCAAAAGAGAACCCATTACTGCTGTCACCCTAGGCATTATCCTAGGACTGGGGGCAGCAGGGGCAGGGACAGGCATAGCCTCGTTAGTCACTTCCAATAGACAATACTCACAATTAAGCGCAGCTGTAGACAGAGACTTACAAGAACTACAAAGAGGTCTTAAAAACCTGGAAGACTGCCTCTCCTCCCTTTCTGAGGTCATTATCCAAAACAGGAGAGGCCTTAATCTCCTCTTCCTACAACAAGGAGGTCTCTGTGCCGCCCTCAAAGAAGAATGTTGCTTTTATGCAGATAAAACGGGCCTAGTCGAAGACAGCCTAAAAAAGGTTCAGGATAGCCTAGAGAACAAGCAGAATCATGGTACAAAAATTGGTTTTCCACCTCTCCATGGCTCTCCACTCTGTTACCTTCCATCCTTGGTCCTATGGTTGGGCTTCTCTTATTAATTTCCTTCGGGCCTTGGGCTTTTCAAAGATTAACCAGATTCATTAAGTCTCAGATTGACACCATCCTCAGAAAACAGGTTTTGGTCCATTATAATCAACTGGAGGTACGAGACCCTGAGCTGCCTGACTGTAATGAAAACCCCAACAATCCTTCTAAAGGCCTAGATTTTTCGGGCCTTGAACAACGAACCTCTCGATTTCCTTGGCCTTGGACACGTCAATGACGGGATTATCGTGATGCCGCAGGCCGGACATCGACCCATCTCACTGGCTGTAGTGCTCCTCAATGACGGGATTAGCATGAGGCCAAGACCCCAAGGGCCCACTCCAAGCACTCTCCAGCTGCTCGCCTTATGAAAGGTCCCCTGAGTGCTGGGGGCAGATTCACCTCACATAGCCTAAGATAGAGGCTCTACCACTCACGGTCATATAAATGACAATATCATAAACATAGGGTACTGGCTGCAGATGCCCATCACGTAGCCTAAGACAGACGCTCCATTCTATTATACATAGAACGGGGAGATGTCAGGAGCCAGCCCTGGTTAGATATAAAAGTCTCCTTTACAAGAGGCCTGGCAACCTCCATGCTTGGCTAACACCAATTTAGTCAAACACCCCCTCCCCGAAGGTTAGTGTTCCCAGATAAACCACAAGAATGTTCCAGAATTCCTGCCCAGGCCTGAGGGCATTAAACACCCATTCCTCCCCCTCCCTTACTTCCTCTTTCTTTACTTCCTCTTTCTTTCTCTTTAAGAACTCTTTGCTTAAGTTCAATAAACAGACCTTGACAACCCATTGCTTGGTCTCGCTCTTTCTTTCTTACCAATTTATTTTCAGGCATAGTCCCCCTCTCAACCCGAGAATTACCAGAACCCCACTGGATGGGGCACTCTAGGAAAGACCCCTAGGAACTCCCAACTATTCTCTCTTGTCACATGGTCTTTCAGTTTCCCCAGCTCCCTAAGGGGAAACCCTGTTCCACATCACTCCCATTGGGGCCTCAATGGAATGGACAGCCTTCAGTTTAAGCAACTCAACTATCCTTAGAGGCCAGTTGCAGTGTCAGCAGCAGTTGTCCTTTAGTTATTCAAATGGATCTTAGTGATGTTGATATTAGTGGAGGTGGGTATTTAACAGCTTGAGACTATAATCATGAAATTGCTAAATAAAGAAGGTCAGCATTGCTCAAATGCCTGAGAAGTATCAGCAAGGATGAATGACTGAGGAATAATAGTTAAGTACAAGAATCTGAGAGAAACTTGAGGCTGGAAGCTACGGTCCTAGGACCACATTCAATGGCAGTCAATTATACAGGTTTGATATGAAGTCATTGCTTTTGACTTGGGAGTTGGGGGCTGACACTGGAGGGAAATAATTGTCCAGAAAGAAAGAAACTGACAAGGAAGAGCCATATTAGGTGACTGTCTTCCGTAACTAGTTACTGAGGCCCAAAGAAAATGGATTTGATTCATTGCAACTGATGACTTATAAGGGGAAAAAAATGTAACAGAAAGCCAAAGCATAGAGTCAAGAAGAAAGAGGACACCAACTGTAGATTCCCATTCTTAGCCCGTATAATTGTTGTATGATATTTTGATTGTGTTCTGACAAATAAAGCTTGCTTGGAGTCAGAGGGCAGAGCTAGCCACTAGCTAACCATAGAGTTTTGGAAGACTGGAGAGAGAGGAGACAGGAAATAGAAAGGCAGGGCAGAGAGATGATTTATCCTTTTTGGATGAAGGAATGGAAGAGGTAGGAGGCAACTGGCAGCTGCTCCCCTGCTTCTCTGATCTTTCAAGTTTTTACCCCGATATCTGACTCCTGGTTTTTATTGATAAAAGATTAATTAGAGTAAAGCTTCACATAATACCTGTTTGTATTAATTGATCATCCTCAACTGTGTGCCAGGTAACCTTCTAGACTGGAAACAGCCCAGTGTTACTTAAACCAACTGTTTTACATCCAGTCAGTGGAACAGTACTTGGCAATTAAAAGAACCAGTTATTGATATACAAACTTGGATAGATGATAAAAGCATTATGCTGAATAAAAGAAGCCAGTCCCAGAAGACTGAATGACTCCATTTATTTGATAATTTCAAGAAGACAAAATCAGGGTGGTAAGAATAGATGGGTTGTTGCCAGGGTTGCAGTGGGGAGGATGTGATCATACAGGAATAATTGTATTTCCATTGTATTTCCATATAGTAGTGGTTACGAAAATTCACAGTGAGATATAGTGGTATGCACCTATAACATCAGCTACTCTGGAGACTGAGGCAGGAGAATCTCTTGAGCCTACAAGTTTGAGGCTATCCTGGGCAACATAGTGACATCCTGTCTCAAAAACTCAAACAACCTTATACATATATTAGACATATAAAACTATATATCCTTAAACTGTCTTATTGCATATTAATTTTTAAGTGGGTTTTCATTCACCATAAAGATTCAAATATACACAAACACAAAACGTGTGCTATGAGTCCTCCTTATGCTTCATTCAGTTCCTAGGTTACCTCAGAAATGCCCCTAGGTGTTGAGGTAGATATACAGGAACCAAACCAGACTTCCTGTTCCTCTTAAGCTAGAAAGCTCCACTCTCCTCTGTTTTTCATAATTAAATTTAAGAAATATTTCATTTGAAAAATTAAAGCTTGAATCACCGATGTAATGAAACCTAGTACAAATTAGTATTCACCGAGAGTTTACTATGTGCCAAGCACTGTTCAAAGCAGTCTGTATAAGCTTTGCACCACATATCCCACTGTAGAGTTTCAGGAGGTATGAATTCTCTTCATTTAAAAATGAGAAGAAAGAAGACTGAGAGAAAATACTAAGCTTGCTTATAATGGCCTGGATCATAGGCAAAACAGACATTTGGCTCAAGGCCTTGGCTCTCCGATCCTCTCCTGCTGGGAGAGTAATTGACCCAGAGCCCTGATTCACCACTCTGAAATCCACTGTGATGTTCCCACAGTCACACATCCTGCATGACTGAGCACAGCAGGATTCCTGTTTACTGTTGGTGCGGAGCTCACAGTGAGGTAAACTTTGGTTCTGGATTCCCCACAGGCATGGTTCATTTTAGGCATGACATCCTTCCTTGTTTCCCTGTGTCCCTTCTCTCCTCCCTCCCTCCCTCCATCCTTCCTTCCTTCCTTCGTTCCTTCTTTCCTTCCTTCCTTCCTGGGACTTCATCTCAGGGCCAGAACCACACCACAGTCTGACAACTCACCAGGCCTTCTCATTTCCTCCCATTGCTATTTGCCCCAGTAAACTCTTCTTGGTTCCTGCTTCTTGAAGGGACCCGATTAGCACATCTTCCTGAAAAAAATAAAGTGCTCCCAAGTGTAACACGAAGAGAGCCATCTGGTTGTGGGAATTAAGCTCCCTGACATGGGAAAATTACCAGATACCCTGACTTGTAGTATGTATGCAGTGGTTACTGGGTAAATTAAATGAAATAAAGTTTTATATCCAGTATAGAGACTAGTAGTTGAAAAAAGAACCAAGTAAGGAGGAGTGAGTAGGTGCCCTCCAGGTATCCAGCAGTACCTCCTAAGTGTCCATAGGACCACATCACTACCAGACCCTTCTCCCCTCCAAACCCAGCGAGACATGGGCAGGTCTGGCTGCCTTTTCAAACCCACACCAGATTTTTACACAAAGAAGAATTTTCCAAATGACATCCTACTTGCCCCTATAGCTTCCGAAAGTCACTTCATGGCTGGAAAAAAAAGAATCTTGCTCTGAAAGAATTGCTCTTATAAAGTACTATGAATGGAATGCTGACCTGAAGCTGACCAGAGGAATTTTTCAATATCCACTTTTATATATAAAATTCGTAACCTTTCTCTTCTCATTGAAACTAGGTAGTATCGATTGAGTAGAAACTTCAGGAAACTGTGTTTGGGACTTAATAGGGGTGAGCCTGTGGTAATTGTGGCTACCCTGCAGTTCAATTAAGATTCTTAACCAAAAGAAGAAAATAAAATCAAAATCGATATTCCCATAGGCACACAGCTTAAGGACGTCATAGCGATTTAGCAGAGCCTCCATTAGCCACAAGCAACTCTGTTTCATGCCATGGGTCTGTTTCAATAGGAGGAGAAAGAAGGAAGTGCTGAGGGAGGAATAAATGGAAGGTGATTTCAGCAGAGAGACAAGAAGTCCTTCAGCAGAAAAAAGGCCAGAACTAAGAACTAGCCAAGATAGACAGACAGACAGACAGACAGACAGACAGACAGACAGACAGACAGATGATGGATAGATAGATAGATAGATAGATAGATAGATAGATAGATAGATAGATAGATAGATAGATATAGATGTCTCTGTATAACACCACAGCACCAAGCCTTCCCCGTCAAGTCAAGAGTGGGCAAAGATCTCTGTCTCCAGAACTTGTGGGAGAATTAGAAAATGACATATCTGGAAGGGCCCAGGATCCTCTTATGAATTGCAAATGATACTGACTGAGGCTGACAACAAGAATTTAGGGAATACATTTGAGAACATGCCTCACTTCATAGTCCATAGTTATCTGGAACTCACTGTGTACTCACTGGAACTCACTTGCTGGTCTCTAACTCATGAGTCTCCTGAATGTTAGGATTACAGATGTGTGTTACCATGCCCAGCTTAAGACCAAGAACCTGGCCATATATACCGAAGAAACAGTTACAAAAGGAACCATGTTACTTACTCAAGCCAAATAATCTCACTTCTTACAAGCTTCCTTGTGTCTCCCGCAGTTGACTGGAAATCTCTGTCTTTCTCTCTGTCTCTGTCTCTGTCTGTCTGTCTCTGTCTCTGTCTGTCTGTTTCTCTCTCTCTTTGGATTTTTCAAACTAGGATTTCTCTGCGTAGCCTTTGCTGTCCTGGAATTAGCTCTGTAGACCAGGCTGGCCTTGAACTCAGAGATCTGCCTGGCTCTGCCTCCCTAGTGCTGGGACTAAAGGTTTGGCTACCAAGCCAAACTTCAGAACTGTTTTCAACTTTAAGTCTCCCAAGGTACAGGTGCCCAAGAACTCATCTATTTTTATTTCTACTGCATAAAAAGGATTATAGCTTGGTGTACGGAACATCATAAGTACTTGAAAATTCAGTTAGCAACACCTGACTGACAAGGGTTATGATACACAGAAGAAAGAAGGAGATGGGGATTAGTATTGATAAACCTTCCTCCATGGGTTGAACCAAGAACTTTGGTGCAGCTCCATTCAGAGTTTTCAGATTTCTCGATCTGTACCTGAGTCAACTTCTCCACTGTCCCGTTATACCTGATCTGGTGAGGTATAAATAAGATGCTAAAGATGGAGCTCCCCAACAGGAACATATCTAAACATGATAAAAGCAATATACACCAAACCAACAGCCAACATCAAACTAAATGGAGAGAAACTCTAAGCGATTCCTCTAAAATCAGGAACAAGACAAAGACAAGGCTGTCCACTCTCTCCGTATCTCTTCAATATTGTACTTGAAGTTCTAGCTAGAGCAATAAGACAAGGAAAGGAGACCAAAGGGATACAAATTGGAAAGGAAAAAGTCAAACTTTCACTGTTTGCAGATGATATGATCGTCTACATAAGTGACCCGAAAAACTCTACCAGGGACTTCCTACGGCTGATAAACACCTTCAGCAAAATGGCAGGATACAAGATTAACTCAAAAAAAAAAAAATCAGTAGCCCTACTATATACAGATGATAAATGCAATGAGAAAGGAATCAGAGAAACATCACCCTTCACAATTGCCGCAAGCAACATAAAATATCTTGGGGTAACTCTAACCAAAAAAGTGAAAGACCTGTACAGTAAGAACTTTGAGTCTTTAAAGAAAGAAATTAAAGAAGATACCAGAAAATGGAAATATCTCCCATGCTCTTGGATAGGTAGAATCAACACAGTAAAAATGGCAATCTTGCCAAAAGTAATCTACAGATTCAATGCAATCCCCATCAAAATCCCAACACAGTTCTTCACAGACCTTGAAAGAAAAATTCTCAACTTTATATGGAAAAACAAAAAACCCAGGATGGCCAAAACAATGAGCTCTTGCTACAAAGAAAGGGTTCTTCTGGCAGGCATCACCATCCCTGACTTCAAGCTCTATTATAGAGCCCTAGTCCTGAAAACAGGTTGGATTTGGCACAAAAATGCACAGACCAATGCAATAGAATTGAAAACCCTGATATTAACCCACACACCTACGAACACCTTATTTTTGACAAAGACGCTAAATCTATACAATGGAAGAAAGATAGCATCTTCAACAAATGGTGCTGGCACAACTGGATTCAGATATGCATAAGATTGCAGATAGATCCATATCTGTCACCATGCACAAAACTTAAGTGCAAATGGATCAAAGATCTCAACATAAATCCAGCCACACTGAGTCTTCTAGAAGAGAAAGTGGGAGATACCCTTGAACGAATTGGCACAGGAGACTGCTTCCTGAACATTACACCAATAGCACAGACATTGAGATCTGCAATTAATAAATGGGTCCTCCTGAAACTGAGAAGCTTCTGTAAGGCAAAGCACATAATCAATAAGACAAAACAACAGCCCACAGAATGGGAAAAGATCTTCACCAACCTCACATCTGACAGAGGCTGATTTCCAAAATATACAATGAACTCAAGAAGCTAGCCACCAAAACACCAAACAATGAAATTAAAAAATGGGGTGCAGAACTAAATAGAGAATTCTCAGCAGAGAATCTGAAATGGCTGAAAGACACTTAAGAAAGTGCTTAAAATCCTTGGCCATCAGAGAAATGTAACTCAAAACAACTCTGAGATACCATCTTACATCGGCCAGAATGGCTAAAATCAAAAACACCAATGACGATCTATGCTGGAGAGGATGTGGAGAAAAAGGAACACTCCTCCATTGCTGGTGGGAGTGCAAACTTGTAAGACCACTTCAGAAATCAGTATGGCAGTTGCTCAGAAAAATGGGAATCAGTCTACTTCAAGATCCAGAAGTTCCCCTCTTGGGCATATACCCAAATAATGAACGTCCATACAACAAGGACATATGTTCAACCATGTTCATAACAGCATTGTTTGTAATAGCCAAAACCTAGAAGCAACCTAGATGCCCCTCAACTGAAGAATGGATAGAGAAAATGTGGTACATTTCCACAATGGAGTACTACTCAGCAGAAAAAAAAGCAATGGAATCTTGAAATTCGCAGACAAATGGATGGAACTAGAAGAAACCATCCTGAGTGAGGTAACCCAGTCACAAAAAGACAAACATGGTATGTACTTATTCAAATATGAATTTTAGACATAGAGCAAAGGATTGCCAGCCTACAATCCTCTTCACCAAAGAAACTAGAAAACAAGAAGGACTCTAAAGGAAAAATGCATGGACCCCAGGAATGGGAAGGGGCAGGATCTCCTGAGCTAATTGGTAGCATGAGGGTAGGGGAGAGGGAGCTGCCAGAATGAGAGGAGGAGAAGAGGGGAAAGGAGGAAATGAAGGAGCAGAAATGTTCAGTTGGGGGAAGAATAGAGGAAAGCAGGATGAGAGATACCATATCAGAGGGAGCCATTATAGGTCCAAGGAGAGATCTGGCACTAGGGAGATTTCCAGAGATCTACAAGGATGACACAAACTGACAATCTAGGCAATGGTGGAGAGGATAACCTAAATGCCCTTCCCCTATGATGAGACTGATAACTACTTTTTATGCCATCCAAGAGCCCTCATCCAGTGGCTGATGGAAGCAGAGGCAGACAACCAGAGATATACACTGAACTGAACTCTGCAGAGAGGGAGGAATGAAGATCAAAGGGATCAGTACCAGGCTGATGAAACCCACAGAAACAGCTGGCCTGTACAAGGGGGAGCACATGGACCCCAGACTGCTGTCTGGGAGGCCAGCACAGGACTGATCCAGACCCCTGAACATGGATGTCAGTGAGGAGGCCTCTGCACTCTAGGGGGCTCCTGGTTTCCCTGGTGTAAGAAGGGACTTTGAGAGCCCATCCCCTGTCTAGGCCTGAACACATGGGGAAGGGCCTAGGCCCGGCCCAGGATGATGTGGTGGACTTTGGGTAGCCCCTGTCAAGGGCCCTACCCAGCCTGGTGAGTGGAGGGTGGATGGGGTAGGAGGCAGATGGGAGGTTGGGGGGAGGGCTGGGGGAGGGGAGGGAGAAGGGATTGACATGTGAAGCAAGCTTGTTCCTAATTTGAACTAATAAAAAAATTACAAAAAAAAAAAAAAAAAGATGGAGCTCCTCTCACACATGCTCTATTTTGGTTATACACATTCTTTCATAGAGACAAGACACTCAATGAGTTGGTCTTCTGTTGGTCAGAAGAAACCAACATTTCAGAGCCGTTTCAGAGTCAACTCTCCCACCCTTGAACTCCTCTTTAGTTCCATCTCTGGAGTGTTTAGGGTATCTGACCTACATCACACAGCTCAGCACTTAGTGGAGGCATTTGTGGCTCTTGGACCTTAGAGTTAGTCCAGGGCTTACATCTCTAGACTCCAGCCCTCAGGACTTTAGATTCAGACTGGTACCGGTAACCTTGGCTCCCCTGGCTCTAGGGATTTGAGATTTGGGCTGGAAACCATTAGAAATGAATTTCCTACAGCTGCAGATTGATGATGGAAGGTCATGGATCTTTTTGACTTTTGGATCCAGGTGAAGCAGTGTTTCATGATAAACATCTTCCTGTTTATCTACATCATCTGTGTATTTATGGTTCTGTTTCTCTGACGAACACTGACTAATATGCTAACCTGCTGTCCAGACTGTTGCTACACTACATGGAAGCTTTTCATAACATGAGGTTGGAATTTGGGGCAGACTATGAAGAGCTATTTCAAATCTGCTTGAAAAAGTGCCTGAAAGGGAACGTGGTGGTTCAAACACTCAACTTCTTCAGCAAAAAAAAAAAAAAAAAAAAAAAAAAAAAAAAAGTGCTGAGAGACCTTAAATCCCAAGAAAATTTGTAAGCATTTGAGGTCAATTTGGACTTTGAATAGTTCATAGAATAGCATTTTGGATCAATTGAATCTAGACCTTAAAACAGACAGAAAAGTAGTGGTTGAGTTCAAATTATGTACAAAATGCTGAAATATAAATCTTTAATAGATATTAATTTACTTCTCCTCTTTAAGAGACTGTTTATAGATTGTGTCTCTTAGTTGGCTTGTTCCCTAACCTCTAGCTATTTAGAATAAATTAGAAACAAAGGAGAAAGTGGACAATTACCACAAAGAAAAGTATTGTCCGTTCTACTTGGCTACACACATGCAACAAATGGAAGCTCACAGTAGTCACCCATCAATTTCCAGTGCTACCACTTTTTTTTTAAAGCCTCTTTGAAAACCAGATGGATTCCCCAATACTGAATTGGTGTCTGCCCATATGCTTCATAGAAACAAACAGAATGCTTAATTAACTAAAAGCAAGGAGAGACATGAAAAATAGAAACATTCATTTCTTCCTAATTTTTTGTTTTGTTTTTGACAAACCCATAAGTCTGCACAACGAATCATGATCATATGTAACACCTCCATTATCATCTCTTATCCTCCTTCTGTGGACCCCTTCTTCATGATTAACCCCCGCTTGCTTTCATGTCTTTTATGACCCACTGAGTTTAGTTGGAGTTGTTTGCATGACCATAAGTAGGGGGTTATTTAGTGGGATATGAGCAACTTAGCAGTGGCTACCCCAAGGGGGGGGAGTGGGAGGGATGGTAGGAAATGCCTCCTCCTTTCTCAGCAACTCTTAAATTTAACAGTTACTAAGACATGGCTAGGGCTTCATAATTCCTCCCTATCTATGATAGGATATTGAAGGTCTCAGTCTTGTGTGTGTGTGTGTGTGTGTGTGTGTGTGTGTGTGTGTGTTATTGCAGTGACCATGTCATAGCCAGAGGACAATGTTTCAAAGCACTTCTTCTCATCCCATAGTTCTTACATTCTTTCCCTTCTTGCACAGCATCTCAGGGCTTCAGAGGAGAGCAATGGAGATGTCCTACTTAGGGCTGAGCACACACAGTCACTTATTCTCTGCACGTTAATCAGTTATAAATCTCTGCATTACCTGCCACCCGCCGCAAAAAGCAGCTTTTCTGGCCAAGGCTGAGAATAGCTCTGCTATACTTAGAAGGCAGACAATGGTGGTTTATATCCCTCCAGGGCCTCCACATACAAGTTTTTTACCACGTTTAGAGTGTCAAGCATATATTCTGTCCCATGGACAAGGCCTGGAATCCAAACAGGAAGTAGTCGGGAGTAAGAGGGATGGCTTAGCGGGTAGTCACTTACCACACAAGCCTGACACACTGAGTTCAAACTCCAGAGCCCACGTAGTGGAAGAAGAGAACAGACTACCACAAATAGTCCTCTGACCTCCACTCTCATGTGTGTGTGTTGGGGCTGTGGGCGCGGGGGGGGGGGGGGGGCTTTTTTGAATTATTTAAGAAAGTGATTGTTGTCAGGCTACACCAGCCATAACTGGTGAATGACCCACCTGCCAGTGGAACTGCTCCCCTCCCTGGATTCTCTCTCCCCCAAGACCCCTGCTGTGGCCCACACTGTCTGTAGCCCTACTGCTAGGCCCAGGTCCCAACCCAAGAGGACCTCTGCCACTCAGATGTAGGCCTCACTAGTTAGAACTAGTAAGTGATCTACCTGAGGGCAAAACTGTCCCACTCCCTGGATTCTGTGTCCCAAGATCTTTACCACAGCCCACACCATCCCAGCTCATCTCTGGTCCTGCTGCTAATCCCTGCCTCTAACACCAGTAGACTTCCATCACTCAGGAACAAGCTACCGCAGTCAGAACAGACACAAGCCACATCAGCTTGATCAGGCTCAGGTGCAGGCCACACCATTCAGAAGAACAGAGACCATATGCTGCACTAAAAGCCAAGCTAACTGCCAAACCACCAACTCCCCACTCAAACAGAGATCATAATGTCAACTAGACCAGTGGTGACGTCAACTGCCTGAAATCCCAGTCACAAAGACTAAAAAAACCAAAGAGGAAACTGACACCAAAGAAGAAAACACTCATCCAACAATGACAAATTCAGAAATAAAGGACTAGAACTAGTCATCCTAAACCCAGATGCCTAACTGCCAATGAAAAAATACAGTCAATAGTCAGAGCAATATGGCACTACCAGAGCCCGAGGACAGTAATACCTGAATATTCCAACACAACTACAGCACAAGAAAATGACCTTGAAAGCAACTTTATGAAAGTGATAAAGGTCCATAAAGAGGAAATGGAAAACTCCCTTAAAGAAATTGAGGAAAAGACAACCAAAAAATTTACAGGAAATCAACAAATCCCTTAAAGAATGCCAAAGGGAAAAAAGGTGAAGGAAACTATTCATGACATGAAAATCAAAGCAGTGGCAATAAAGAAAACACAAACTGAGGGAATTTGGGAAATGGGAAATCTTGATAAGTGAACAGGAAGTACAGATACAAGTATCACCAACAGAATACAAGAGATGGAAGAGAGGATCCCAGGTGTTGAAGATACAATAGAAGAAATAGATTCATCTTTCAAAGAAAATGTTAAATCTAAAAAACTCCTAACACAAAAAACATCCAAGAAATCTGAACCACCATGAAATGACCAAACTTGAGAATAATAGGACTAGAAGAATCTCAATACAAACCCCAGAAAAGTATATTTAACAAATCATAGAAAAAATTTCCCTAACCTAAAGAAGGACATGGCTATAAAGGTACAAGAAGCTCACAGAACATCAAATAGTTTGAGTCAAAAGGGAAAATCTCCTGTCACAAAAAAAGCCAAAGCATTAAACATACAAAACAAAGAAAGAATATTAAAAGCAGAAAGGGGAAAAGGGCAAGTAATGTATAAAGGCAGACCTATAAGAATTGCACCCAACTTCTCAATGAATACCCTAAAAGCCAGAGGGGCCTGGACAGATGTTTTGCAGGCTCTTAGAGATCATGGATGCCAGCTCAGACTAATAAACCCAAGAAAACTTTCAATCACCATAGATTGAAAAAACAAAATATTTCATTTAAACAATATCTATTTACAAACCAAGCCCTACAGAAGGTACTAGAAGGAAAACTCCCACCCAAGGAAGTTCACTACATCCACAAAAATACAGACAATAGATAATCTCATACCAGTAAAATTTAAAGAAGGAAAACACACACACACACACACACACACACACACACACACACACACATTCTGTCATCACCACTACCAACATAATAATAGGAATTAACAATCAGTGGTCACTAATATCTCTCAATATCAATTGACTCAATTCATCAATAATAAAAAGATACAGGAAACAGAATGGATAGATAAACAGGATCCATTCTTCTGCTGCATACAGGAAACACACCTCAACAACAAACGTAGACGTTACCACAGAGTAAAGGGTTAGAAAAAGATTTTTCCAATCAAATGAACTAAGAAGCAAGTTGGTATAGCTATCCTAATATCTAACAAAATAGACTTCCAACCAAAATTAATCAAAAGAGATGGAGAATGACATTTCATACTCATTAAAGGAAAATCCACAAATTCTAAACATCTTTGCCCTAAATGCAAGGGTGCCCACATTTGCAAAAGAAACATTACTAAAGCATAAATCACACATCAAACCCCACATATTAATAATGGGAGACTTCAACACCCCACTCTCGCCAAAAGGATAGGTCATCCAGATGGAAACTAAACAGAGAAATAATGTAACTAACAGATGTTATGACTCAAATGGACCTAACAGATATCTACAGAACATTTCACTCAAACAATTTCACTCAAATTATCCCACAAAATAGAAACAGAAAGAACATTGCCAAATTCATTTTTTTCCTGTTGGATAGTTTATTTTTTCCCAGATTTTTTATTTGAATTAGAAACAAGATTGTTTTACATGTCAATCCCAGTTCCCTTCTCCCTCCCATCCTCCCCTAGCCCCCCCCCCAACTAAAACCTTACCTATCACATATCCTTTTTGCTCCCCCTGGATGGTGAGGCCTTCCATAGGGTGTCATCAGAGTCTATCGTATCCTTTGGGATAGGGCCTAGGCCCATTGCTGTGTGTCTTGGCTCAGGGAGTATTCCTCTATGTGGAATGGGTTCCCAAAGTCCATACCTATGCTAGGAATAAGTGCTGAACTACTACAGCAGGTCCCGTAGATTTCCGAAGTTTCATCACTGAAACCCACGTTCATGGGGTCTGGATCAGTCCCGTGCTGGTTTCCCAGCTATCAGTCTGGGGACCAAGAACTTCCCTTTGTTCAGGTCAGCTATTTCTGTGGGTTTCACCATCCTGGTATGTACCCCTTTGCTCTTCACTCGTCCTTCTCTGCATCTGGATTCCAGTTCAGTTCAGTGGTTAGTTGTGGGTGTCTGCTTCTACTTCCACCAGCTGCTGGATGAGGGCTATCAGGTAGCATACAAGTCAGTGATCAATCTCATTATCAGGGGAGAGCATTTAAGGTAGCCTCTCCTCTGTTGCTTGGATTGTTAGCTGGTGTCATCTTTGTAGATCTCCAGACATTTCCCTAGAGCCTGATTTCTCTGTAAACCTAAAATGTTTCCCCTCTATTATGGTATCTCCATTCTTGTTATCTTCTATTCTTCCCCTGACTCAATCTTCCTGCTCCCTCATGTCCTCCTCTTCTCCTTTCTCTTTCTCCTAACTCCCTCCCCCCCCCCATGCTCCCAATTTGCTCAGGGGAACTTGACCCTTTACCCTTCTCCAGGGGACCATGTATGTCTCTCTTAGGGCCCTCCTTGTTTACTAGCTTCTCTGGAAATGTGGATTGTAGGCTGATAATCCTTTACTCTATGTCTAAAATCCTCATATGAGTGAGTACATACCATGTTTGTCTTTTTGTGATTGGGTTACCTCGCTCAGAATGGTTTATTCTAGTTCCATCCATTTTCCTGCAAATTTCAAGATTCCATTGTTTTGTTTTCCCACTGAGTAGTACTCCAATATGTAAATGTACCACATTTTCTCTATCTATTCTTCGGTAGAGGGGCATCTAGGCTGCTTCCAGTTTCTGGCTATTACAAATAATGCTGCTATGAACATTGTTGAACAGATGTCCTTGTTGTAGGAATGTGCTTCTTTTGGGTATATGCCTAAGAGTAGAAACGCTGGATCTTGTGGTAGACTCATTCCCATTTTCTTGAGGAATTGCCATACTGATTTCCAAAGTGGCTGTACAAGTTGGCACTCCCACCAGCAGTGGAGAAGTGTTCCCCTTTCTCCACATCCTTTCCAGCATAAACTGTCATTGGTGTTTTTTATTTTGGCCATTCTAACAGGAGTAAGATGGTATCTCAGAATTGTTTGATTTGTATTTCCCTGATGGCTAAGGATATTGAACACTTTCTTATGTGTCTTTCAGCCATTTTAGATTCCTCTATTGAGAATTGTCTATTTAGTTCTGTACTCCACTTTTTAATTGGATTGTTTGGTTTTGGTGGCTAGCTTCTTGAGTTTTTGTATATTTTGGAGATCAGCCCTCTGTCAGATGTGGAGTTGGTGAATATCTTTTCCCAGTCTGTGGGCTGCTGTTTTGTCTTGCTGTGTCCTTTGCCTTACAGAAGCTTCACAGTTTCAGGAGATCCCATTTATCAATTGTTGATCTCAGTGTCTGTGCTACTGTTGTAATGTTCAGGAAGCAGTCTCCTGTGCCAATTCATTCAAGGGTATTTCCCACTTTGTCTTCTAATAGGTTCAGTGTGGCTAGTTTTATGTTGAGGTCTTTGATCCATTTTGACTTAAGTTTTGTGCATGGCAATAGGCTTGGGTCTAACTGCAGTCTTCTACATGTCAGCATCCAATTATGCCAGCACCATTTGTTGAAGATGTTCTCTTTGTTCCATCGTATAAATTTGGATTGTTTGTCAAAAATCAGGTGTTCATAGGTGTGTGGGTTAATATCTGACAAAGGGATGATCTCCAAAATATATAAAGAACTCAAGAAACTAGACATCAAAAAAAAAACAACAAAAAAAAATAATCCCATTAAACATGGGGCACAGATCTAAACATAATTCTTAACAGAAGAATTGCAAATGGCTGAGAAACACTTAAAGAAATGTTCAACATCCCTAGCCATTGGGGGAATGCAAATCAAAACAACCTTGAGATTTCATCTTACACCTGTCAGAATGGCTAAGATCAAAACTCAAGTGACAGCTCATGTTGGCATGGATGTGGAGCAAGGGGAACACTCCTCCACTGCTGCTAGAAGTGCAAACTTGTACAGCCAGTTTGGAAGTCAATATGGTGGTTTCCCAGAAAACTGGGAATCAATCTACCTCAAGACCCAACTGTACCACTCCTGGGCATATACCCAAAGGATGCTATCATACCACAAGGACACTTGCACAACTATGTTTGTGGAAGCTTTATTTGTAATTGTCAGAAACTGGAAACAATTTAGATGTTGCTCAACTGAGGAATGGATAAATAAAATATGGTACATTTACACAGTGGCGTATTACTTAGATATTAAAAATAATGATATCAGAAAATTTGCTGGCAGATTAATGGAACTAAAACAGATCATACTGAATGAGGTAACCCAGACCCATAAAGACAAACATGGTTTGTACTCATAAGTAAATATCAGCCATAAAGTAAAGGAGAACCATGCTACAACCCACAGACCCAGAGAAGCTAAGGAACAAGGAAGGCTCGAGTGGGGTTGGATGTGGGGGAGGGATATGCATGAATTTCATTGTGAAGGAGAAATAGAGTGGATATTGCTAGTGGAAGGGAGAGGGGCCTGGAAGGGAGAATAGGGATGGGAACAGGAGGGGATCACATTGGGGAAGGATGGAAGGAGAGAATCCTGGGAGAGGCACCTGGAATCTTGGGACGTCTCTGGGATTAGCTAGAAATGTAGGGCAATGGAAATTCCCAAGAATCTATAAAGACTCTTAGCAGTTGGAAATATGGAGCCTGAATTGGCCATCTCCTACAACCACGGAAGACTTCCAGTGGATGGGTTGGGACATAAAACCAACTACACACCCTTCAACCTACAATTTGTCCTGCCTATAATTAGTGCTGGGGAAAGATATCACAGAAATTTGGGGAGGGACCAACTAATGACTGGCACAGAAGAGAGGGAGCTACCCCTGAAGGCCGGGACCCAGAGGCAGGATACCCCAGAGATCTAGGATAGAACCAAACTAAAAAAAAAATTTCAGTGAAATGACTCCTAATGATATTCTGCTCTCCTCATAGATTAATGCCTAGCCCTACTATTATCAGATAGTCTTCACCCAACAGCTCATGAAAATAGATGCAGAGACCCACAGTCAAACATCAGGCAGAGCTTGGGGAATCCTGATGGAATCCTGTCAGGGAGGGGGCTAGAATTTAGGAACCAGAGACGTCAAGGGCACCACAAGAAAACCCACCGAACCAGCTAACTGGGCTCAAAGGGGCTCATAGAGACTGAACCAACTACCAGGTAGCCTGAATGGAACTGACCTAGCCCTCTGCATATATGTTATAGTTGTGTAACTTGGTCTTCATGTGAGACTCCTAACAGTGAGAGCAGGGGTTGTCTCTGACTGTGTTGTCTGCTTTGGGGACCCATTCCTCCTACCAGACTGCCTCCTCCAGCCTTAATAGAAGAGGAGGTACCTAGTCTCACTGCAACTTGATATACCAGGGCTGGCTGATATACATGGGAAGCCTGTCTGTACCTGAAAAAAAAGCAGTGGAAGAGGAGTGGAGGGAGTGGGGAGGGGGGACTGCAAAGATGGGAAGGAGGGGAAACATTGATTAGGATGTAAAACAAACAAAAAATAAATAAAAGAAAGGAAAGATATTGTTTATCCCTCCAAACTGTTACACCACAGTTGCACCAGGGATGTATAGTTCATATTACCTTTGTAAATCCTCAAGCTTCCTTCTCCTTCCCTTTTTGCCTCCCCTTCTTCTCCTCCTTCCCCTTCTTCTGGTCCTTCCCCTCCTACTCCTTCCCCTTCTCCTTCTCTGCCCCACCCTGTCTCTCTTCTGCCATTGGGTGACCAGCTCTGTCCCACCCGACACTCCCTATGATGGTGATGATGATATTAGGACTGATCATAACCCAAAAGGAATAGAGCCAGGTGGCCACAAACTGAAATAAGCCAAAAGAAATACTTTAAGTTGATTTCTCTTGAGTATTTTGTCACAGCAGCAGACAGCTATCACAACTGCCCTTGGGTGTCACCAGTGAGAGGTATATCCTCTCTGGAAAAGAAAATGAGGGGAGACATCTCCTACCAACAACAGCCTTAAGCTACCAAGTGTCGGGGAATCGGTAGAAAATATTTTCTTTCCTATCCAGTGAACTACTGGTGCAGCATTGTTCTGAAGGAGAGCTCCAAGCCCATTTCTTCCTTCTCCCAGCCCATGCCCTCCACTTTGTATTCATTATTCTACAAATGCAATTTCAGCTCTGGAAAGTGGGTCCCTGGGGCTCACTGACCAAATAACCCGCTCTCCTTGACAAGTCCCAGAACAATGAAAGACCCTGTCTCATAAATCAAGGCAGACAGCACTTGAGGAACAATGCCAGAAGGTGTCTTCTGGCCTGTATGCACATGTAGACATATATAATATAGGTCTACACACACACACCTATACAAGTTACACACACACACATACACACACACACGTGCATGCGCACACGCACATGCACACGTTCCTGCATACACATATATACACACCAAAAGGGAGACTGGAGAATTTTTCAGGGTGTAGCTAACCATAGTTGTATGTGGGACTGCCTCATGCTTTACTTTCTATGAGTCCACCATGCTTCTCAGTAGCCCTATTCAAACTCATTGCTTTGCCAAGCTGGACTTGGGTGGAATCCCTTCTTTCAGTATGTCTATGCCCTATCTTGGATGAACAAGCATTTCTTTATCCTTCCCAGAGGGGAACAAAAGGCACAGGACAAGGCGGAAATAAGAACTCATCATTTTTGAAGGTGCCGAGGTGTCTCGGAGATGACAAAAAACACACTGGGACTACATAGTGCCAAGGATGCCATACTGGAAAGGTACTCCTTCCCCCTCTCAGAAGGAAAAGGATCACTGAATTCAGTAAAGTTTCTCCTACTCACCTCCCAGGTAAACTGGATTTAAACATGAGTAATGGATATGACTGGTCCTTTCGAGCTGCATTATCAGGCACTGTCTGAGTGCTGGTGTTTATACAGCTACCATCATTCCTCGTGTCCAGTGCAGACTTCTCCCTCCTTTTGTGGATTCCTCCCTGGATCCAGGTGCTGAAATCAATCCCCTGCCTTTAAGTCCCCTTTGCCTTTTTCTTCTTTTCTTTTCTCCTCCCTACCACTCAGAACAACAATCTATTGCTGAAGTATTCATTAAGTGACAGGTTAATATTTCCTCTTTAGTCAGGCACTCATAATTCAAGAGTAAACACATGAGAGGCAACACCATTCCAGAACATGTTCTGCTTAAGAAGAGGATTCGGCTGAGCTGCCGACTGCACTCTAGTCCTCCCAGAACAGCAGATGTCCCCGAGTCACCAGGGCTCACTGTCGGAAGTAGCTAACATCTGAAAATAAATCCAGCATTAGGCAGCTGACCACATATGTGCTTCTGAAACTATGGCAACAGAAAGTCCTATTACCTCTGTGTCCCAATTAAAAATGGTCTGTTGGCTGTAATTGGCTGCTTAGTCTCCAAAACTAATACATCAAAGCAATCGCATAAGCCTCAAATGTCACCATCATACAAATTGACATTTTCCACACAAGCAACTAATGAGTGGTCAAGAGCAAAGAGCATGTGCAATTGAGGTCACAGAGAACAACTGGGTAAGTCCACTTTTGGACACTTCTCTACATGTCCCATCCACAGAAGATTTGACAACAGATTGAATGCTGGAGTTGGAGGAATAAGAATGCTAGAAATAGGAAGCTAAGTATCCAAGAGGATAGAGGGACTTCAGGGTTGGAGATGTGGCTCAGTAGTTGAGTGTCAGTCTGGCATGCAAAGGCCCTAGGTTCAATTCCCAGTTCCCCCTCCTGCCAAGAAAAGAATTTCAAAATGGAAATTTAATGAAATTTTTAAATGAAAATCTAGAAGGACTTTTTAGCTGACATGAGAAGAAAATACTTGGTGTTTCATGGAAATAAATGTACAAGATCAGAACTAAATCCATGCAAGTCTCTTCAGCTAGGATGGTCAGGTGCCTGGCGTTTGACCAGTCACATAACATTTGAGTTCCATGCCTAGTTAAAAGGTGGTGACTAATTCATAATATTAAGATTTTCTTGAACATGATGCTTTCAAGTTTGTTCTGTCTGTTGTTCCAAATCAGCAAAAATATGGAACAACTCAATTTTTAATTTCTTTGATGTTAATTATGAAGTGATCCACAAACAAATGGTTAAAAAGATGCAACTGACAGTGTCCTATACTTCCTATCTTGATATGAAAAATCCTTAGGTGTTTGCTAATGTATTTCATACTATTTAATAATGTAAAGGGGGATTTGCCAGAAAATCAGAACATGTCTATACAGATTTGCTTATTAAATCACAGGAATATGACTGCAAGTAAGAGAAATCCCAAATCCTAATGGTTTAATCTAGTCATAAAAGAGGTGGTTAGTGACAATTTGTCAGGTCACACATGTAGAAATTGAAGTTTGTTCAGTTCCCTTGGGCTAATGGTCATATGACACCCAAATTCTAGGCAAAAAGATTGAATGAGAAAACACCACATCCTCTGGGTCTCACCTGCTGGAAGAAAACTGTGATAGTTAGTGTGTAATTGTCAACTGAAACAACCTATAATCACCTGTGAGATGGGCCTCTAAGAATGTCTGTGAGGGATTATTCTAATTATATTCATGATGTCTGCTCCCTGTGGGTGGTGCCACTCCCTGGGCTCGAGATCCTGGACTGAATAAAAAGGACAATGCTTCCTGAACATAACACCAGTAGCACAGACACTGAGATCAACACTTAATAAATGGGACCTCCTGAAACTTGAGAAGCTTCTGTAAGGCAAAGGACATAGTCAGCAAGACAAAACAACAGCCCACAGACTGGGAAAAGATATTCACCAACCCCACGTCTGACAGAGGGCTGATCTCCAAAATATACAAAGAACTCAAGAAACTATTCTCAAAAACACCAAACAATCCAATTTAAAAAATGGGGTACAGAAATAGACAATTCTCAATAGAGGAATCTAAAATGGCTGAAAGACACATAAGAAAGTGTTCAACATCCTTAGCCATCAGGGAAATACAAATCAAAACAACTCTGAGATACCATCTTACTCCTGTCAGAATGGCTAAAATCAAAAATACCAATGACAGTTTATGCTGGAGAGGATGCGGAGAAAGAGGAACACTCCTCCACTGCTGGTGGGAGTGCCAACTTGTACAGCCACTGTGGAAATCAGTATGGCAGACTCCACAAGAAAATGGGAATGAGTCTACCACAAGATCCAGCAATTCCACTCCTAGGCATATACCCAAAAGAAGCACATTCCTACAACAAGGACATCTGTTCAACAATGTTCATAGCAGCATTATTTGTAATAGCCAGAAACTGGAAGCAGCCTAGATGCCCCTAAACTGAAGAATGGGTACAGAAAATGTGGTACATTTACACAATGGAGTACTACTCAGTGGAAAAAGAAACAATGGAATCTTGAAATTTGCAGGAAAATGGATGGAACTAGAAGAAACCATTCTGAGTGAGGTAATCCAATCATAAAAAGACAAACATGATATGTACTCAGTCATATGTGGACCTGCTTTATGATACATAGTAGTGACCATGCTTTATCAGAGCTGTTTTTAATGATGATGCTCAGAATGGTTCCTCCCCGATGATGATTGAGAAGCTAATTTAAAAAAAAAAAAAAAAAAAGGCGCCAGGTACCACAAGAGAAACAGAACTGTGCTGTTTTTCTGGGATTTTGTTTTTTACTTTTTTTTTTTTTTAATGGAGAGTGCTGGATGTCTCTACAATTTTGTTCAAATGACTGCAGAACCTGGAAAAGCTGTTGCTGCTATTGATGCATAACATACTGCCATTATTGATCTTTTTATATAAATAAAAATATATATGTACATATATAATTTGAAATTTTGGAAACTTTAGCTGTGCTGTCAACTTCGGAAAAAAGTACCCCAGTTTACCGTGTTGAGTTGGCATTATACAAAAATTAACAGCCATATTGGTCTGGAAATGTTGAACTTTATTTTTTTTTCCATTTGTACAGGGTTAATGCACTGTATTAAATATATAAGGTCTTTAAAAAAAAAGGGGGGGGAGATTTTGAGAGCCCATCCCATGTGAAGGGATGCTCTCTTGACCTGGACTCATGGGGAAGGGCCTAGGCCTGGCCCAGGATGATGTGGTAGACTTTGGGGAGCCCCTTTTGAAGGCCTTACCCTGCCTGGGGAGTGGAGGGGGGATGGCTAGGGGCAGGTGGGATGTTTGGGGGGAGGGGAGGGAGAGGGAGAGGGAGAAGGGATTGACATCTGAAGCAAGCTTGTTCCTAATTTGAACTAATAAAATAAAATTAAAATTAAAAAAAAAAGAACAATGCTGGCTGAGCCCTGGCACGCACTATTCCATTTCTCTCTGCTCTGGACTGTGAATGTAATGTGATTAGCTCTCTCAAGTTCCTGCTGCTGTGATTTCTTGTCCATGATGAACCCTTTCTCCTTTAAGTTGTTTTTGTCACAGTATTTTCTCAGAGCGACAGGAAAAGAAACTAGGACAGGAACCTTCTCAGTAGTTCCACCTAGCAACATCTGCTGCCATCTTACTAGCCAGATCATCGGCAAAGAAGTCTTTGGAATGTTAATGGCTACATCATGATCATGTAGCTAGAGTTCTGTTAATAATAACGAGGAGAAGCTAACTTCATCTCCATCCAACCCACACGGAATGGTATTTTTGTGTTAACCACTAGGCAGCCTTCAATCTAGTCTTTCAAGAAACAATCCATGCATGATCTATCATTAGAACAAAGAAACTCAAGTCAAAAGACCTGAGACCCAGCTGTGTCTCGGCCACTTGCTCTGTAACCTTTAGTGTTTAAATCTTCTATTTTTGTTTCTAATCAGCAAAATGAGAGAGTTTAAAGTAACCATTGTAGAGGTCTATTTTAGAACCTAGTAGATATCCAAGTTGTATAATGCTGCACGCCTGGGCCTGGGCCTGGGCCCCACCCTTTGTTCCTGGTAGACAGGGAACTTTGCTGGAGTGATCACTTCGGGAATCTTGCTAACTTGTTAAATAAAATAAAAATAGTTCTTTCTATCCCCTGTAAAGAAAAGGTTAGAAAGCAATGGCAGTTCTGAGCTGATATGCATGGTCCAACTCAGCAAGGTCCCTGGGCTACTCATGATCAGTATGCCTGTGTGTTCCCAAGATGAGAAGTCACCCACAGAAGTCAAAGGTGACACAAGCTATCAAAGGCAACAGATGTCTCCAGGCAGTAGGAACTTCTGCCACCACAACTGCATCCAAACTGCCAAGAAAACTCCGGGAATGAAAGAAGCAAAGCACATGGAGTATATGGGAATAGAAAAGCTTAGGCCAAGCAGTTCTCACTCAGATAACACTGTGAGAGCCGAAGTACAAGAGGGACCTATTATGTTTCACAACGGGGACTTGTTTCACTAATAACATTATTGCAAAAATCTCTTTGGAACCTGAGAAATTTCACCCTTTGCCTCTCTCTTCTGACTCTACCAACCCATCCTCCCAGGCATCAAATTTACTGGTGAGTAGAGGCTTGCAGGAGTCGTCTCTGGTGGGCTAATAAGTTGGGCTTTGAAGTGCATCTATGACTCTGTATCATCCACTAAGTCCTTCTGATATATTAATAGAGGCCCTGGGCCTCTGTTGGAAAAGATTCGCAAGAGACTGCTGCAGAGAAATAATATGTGCACCTTTCCCATGTAAATCCCACAGGCTAGAACTAGATCTACCGAGGAGTCGGAGAGATCACTGAGGTTTCTGGGGAAAAAAAAAAGAGTGAGATGTCAGAGACCTTTAGGGGCACACCAGAGAAGGTGAAACAAAGAAATACATCTAGATCCAAAAAAGGCTCACAGAGTAAAGGAGATGTAGAGCTCATATCTTTCACCAAAATAAAGCCAGGAGAGTTTCAGAAGAATATGTATGAAAAAATAGGAACGGCACAAAAACCAGAGAGGTTTTCGTATGTATGTATGTATTTAACAGATCAGATTCCAATATCATAATTTAATGGTAAAGTCTTGAAGATGCTCTAGTTTCCAGTCTGTCACTCTAATAAGTTACCATGTCAAATAACTTCAGCTAATAAGATATTTATCAAAGAGATAAGCTATCTAATTATTTCTTAAATTATTTGTATTTATAAAAATAAAGCCATAGCCTCTGTGTATTAATTACTTTTGTGAAAAACAATAATTCATAATCTATCTGATGAGCACCTAGAATGATAGTAATAGTAATATTGTTTCCATTTGCCATAAAAATCTGGTGGTTAGTTGGTTTTTTGGTTTTTTTGTTTTCCTTTGAGACAGGGTCTTGTCATATAACTATGGATAGCCTAGAATTTGTATATAGACCAGGCTGGCCAGGAATTCACAGAGGTCTGCCTTTCTCTGTCTCCAGAATGTTGGGTTTAAAAACTAGCACCACCATATCCATACAACATGAGAGTTTTGACTTTATTATTAACCACATTCTTTAAAGTCTCTAACTCTTTGAAATAGTAAGGTAAAAGATGAGTTACAAGGTTAGAAAAAAATTTAATTATATCTGAAATAATAGCATAATCATTGAATATGTAAAGAGCATTTTCAGTAAGAAAAGACCAGCAGTCTAACACAGCAAGGCAAAAAATGGCACTCCTGACTGAAGGACTTTCTTGACAATGTAAATACATAGCAAACATGAGAGCCCTCAAATATGCACATCCTAGAAGTTCTGAGAGTGCAGACAGAGATTTTTCTTTCCCTAAGCTTAGCTTTGGTTTCAAAAAATTAATTTTGATATACAGTCATGTTATAGAAAAATTTTACCTCGCATCACCCTGCCCCAAATCACATACGCAAATATACAGTATATGGCTCAGTTGGTTAAGTATTTGCTACGAAAGTATGAGAACATGAGTTCAGATTCCCACATAAAAATCTAAGTGTTGTATTTCTCGTTATCTTAGTGCAGGGGGGGTAGGGGCAGGAGGATCCCTGTAGATCACTAGCCATCTCAGCTTGCTGAATTGGTGAACTCAAGGTTAAGTGAGAGACCCTGGGTCAGAAGTAAGATAGAGAGCAATAGAGGAAGACACTCAACACTCAGCATCAACCTCTGGTCTCCACTCACAAACAGACATGTGCATGTATACATACACATACATGTACAGACACAAACATGCATATGCATACAATACAACACACACATAACACATGCACAAGAAAACTGTAGAGGGCATTAAATACCATTTGGCCAGGTTTTTAAAGAGGTCGAAAATGCTTGCCATTAGAGAGCTGTTCATTTGGCTTAGAGAATTCCCAAGAAAAAGTGAATCAATGTGTGAGAAACAACCCTGCAAGTCTGTAACTAGTTATAACCCTACATAAATAATTCATAATAGCAATCTCATAGCCTCATATTGAGTCCTGCCACTTGCAAGAAACTGTGACAAAGATCTGTTTAATCTTGTCAATGACTCTTAAAATAAAAAGGAATGTCATTCAGATTTTATAGATGCAGCTTCCATTAGTCGAGTTCAGGTTTTTAAAACCCAAAACCTAAACATTGTTCCAGAGTCTTAGGTTGCACATAGTCTTAAGACAGCACTCTTTCAGGGGGATTAGAATAAGAGAACAAGGCCATCAAAGTCAGAGAGTGTTGCAATAAAGTGAAATAGTAAATAAATAAAACAAAAATCACACTGCTACAGGAGTAGTCAAGGAAACTAAAGACATTAAATGTAGAAATTGCATTTAATGTGTATTTAATTTTAATTTATTTAACTTAGAAGCAAAAGTTATTGAGATGCCTCTGCACACTTAGCATGGCCAAAATCCACTACATCAACACCCAGAAGTGCTGGCAAGGATATGAAATGATGGGAATTCTCATCTCCTGCCGATGGGAATGTGAAACGTATAGACACTTGGGAAAACAGTTCGGCAGGGCAGGTTCTTATGAAACAAAACAGATTCTTACAAATGATCCAGCAATTGTGCTCTTTGCTATTTATCCAAATGAATTGAACACACACACACACACACACACACACACACACACACCTGTGCTTGCATGTTTTTAAAAGCTGATATTATTGCCTAATTCAGAAGCAACCAAGATGCCCTTCATTAAGTCAGTGCATGGATTTTGTGGTAAATTCGTTCAGTGCTGTTATTAAGACCTGAAAGCCTCCCTCTTGTGGTGACAACCTCAAATTAGACCTTCATTAGTTGGCCACTCCCACAAGTTCTGGGACTCCATTGTTCTACTATGTCTTGTAGGCGGGATAGATTATAGGTAGACCGCTTTGTGACTAGGTTGGTGTCCCAGTCCAACCTCTGGAATCCCTACCTGGTTACAGAGGAGAGCTGGTTTAGGCTTCAAATCTTCCATTAAGTAGGATTCCTCACTAGGGTCACCCTTATAGAATCCATACCTCCTCTGGCCTTGATACAAGGGTTTGTATCTAGTCTTGGTGTATCTTGCAATGCCATGTTCAGTGGATATTCCTGGGAGGCCTGCTATTTTCTGAAGGGCACCAGAAAAGAAGTGGATCTGGAGGGGAGGCAAGGGGGGTTGGGAAGAGTGGAAAGAGGGGAAAGTGCAGTTGAGATGTAGGCAGAGGTAGGCAGATATGTGAGTTCAAGGCCAGCTTAATCTACAGAGTGAGTTGGAGTATAGCCAGGGATACACAGAGAACCCCTGTCTCAGATGGATAGATAGATAGATAGATAGATAGATAGATAGATAGATAGATAGATAGATAGGTCAGAAAGCCATGCAAGGCATGGAGGAGCCACCAGTACATGTTGCTAAATGAAACAAGCCAAACTGAAAAGGGAGGTGCTGTATAATCCTAACTTTCTCCATTGTTGTTGTTGCAAAGGAAAAAGAAGCCTATATATATATATATATATATATATAATATATATATATATATATATATATATATACCAGGAGAGTGAATAGGCAGAAAACATGGGGGTTTTTAGAACAATGAAAGGATTGTGTCTGATCCTACAATGGTGGACACACATCATTATATATTTGTTAAATTCAGAATGTGTTAGCAAGAAATGAGCCTATCTTAGTTAAAGTTTCTATTGATGTGATGAAACACCATGACCAAGAGGAAATGGTTTATTTCAGCTTACCCTTCCAGGTGACAGTCATCACTGAAGAAGGTCAAGGCAAGAACTCAAACTGGGCAGGAACCTGAAGGGTAGGAGCTGCTGCAGGGGCCAGGAATGCTGCTTCCTGGCTTGCTCCCCATGGCTTGCTCAGCCCGCTTTCTTATAGAACCCAAGACCACCAGGTCAGGGATGATACCACCCATGAAAGACTGGGCCCTCCTACGTTAACCATTTAAGAAAATGCCCTATAGACTTGACTACAGCTGAATCTTTTGGATACATTTTCTTAATTGAGGTTCCCTCCTCTCAGATGACTTTACTTTAGCTTGTGTCAAGTTGACATAAAACTATCCAGATGGACTTGGAGTGCTGACATGTCAGTGCAGGTTTCTCTGTTAAACCACAGGTACAGCTCCAGTACCAGACAGCCACAAGAGGGCAATTGTTGATGTGGTATTCTGGGAGCAAAAAGGAGAATGGGAGAATGGGGACTCCATACACCGTGAATGTAAACTGCTCCAAAAATCCAAAGTTTATTCATTTAAAATTAATTTACTGATCTACAGATAAATATAGACGTTTCTATATTTATCTAAAACTGAGCATCGAAATTTTAGAAAGCGGCCTAGCAAGACTTTCAGTCAAGGGATTAGGACACCAAGCCAGACACAAAACCTTTGGCCTACAATTTGTCCTGCCTACAAGAAATTGGGGGAGTGGTCAACCAATGACTGGTCCAGCTTGGGACCAATACACAAGAAGGAGCCCACTCCTGACACTGCCTGGGGGACCAGGAATCAGAGGCTGGATGTTCCAGTGACCTAAGACAGGAAAAACAAACAAATAAAAAAATGACGGTCCAAAAAGAAGTCAATGAAATGATTCCTAATGATATTCTGCTATACTCATAGGAGCCTAGCAAAATTGTCATTAGAGAGGCTTCACCCAGCAACTGATAGAAACAAATGAAGAGACCCACAGTCAATGGAGTTTGGGGAACCCACCAGGGAGCCTGCATGAAACAGACTTGGCTCTTTACAGTTGTATAACTTGGTCTTCTTATGAGACTCCTAACAGCTGGAACAGGGGCTGTCCCTGACTCTTTTGCCTGCTTTGGGGACCCTTTTCCTCCTACTGGGTTGCCTCATCCAGCCTTAATATGAGGGGAGGTGCCTAGTTTTATTGCAACTTGATATGCCATGTTTGGTTAATAATCACTGGTAGGCCTACACTTTTCTGAAGAAAAATGGAGGAGGAATGGATAGCAGGGAGATAGTAGGAGGACTGGGAAGAGAGAAGGGAGGGGAAATTGCAAAAGGGATTTAATACATGAGAGAAGAATAAATTTTTAAAAGAGAAAAGAAAGAGCCCTGGAAACTCTGAGCATCTATTTATGGCAAGCATTTGAAGTTACTTGGGTTACTGGGCATCTCCCTATTGTGCTTTTGCTCTGCCCTCTTATTTTACATTCCAATGATTGCTTTATACTTTCTACAAGTTTGCTTTGGCTCTTCTGCTTCAGTATTTTCCTGTAGTCTCACTTTCTTCTATTACGTCCTTGATGATTTTTTTTAAGTATGCTTTAGTCCCTCCCTCTTATCCACAGTTTAGTTCCTATGGTTTCAGTTATCCACTGTCAACACTGGTCTAAAAACAAATTTCTGGAAAATTCCAGAAGTTAAAACCCTGTAAGTTTCCGATTGCATGCTACTCTGATGATTATAATGAACCCTTGTACTTTCCTGGATCAGTCAGTCTATCCAGGATGTAAATCATCCCTTTGTCCAGAGTATCCACACTGTGTATACTATCCACCCATCCATTACTTACTAACTAATCATCAGATGGATTGTCGCTGTAGCACAGTGCTTTTGTTAAGGTAGACATGATTTTTCTTAATAATGGTAACAAAATGCAAGAGCACCACAGGTGGAAAAAAAAAGAAGAAGCTGTGAAGTGCTTGCATTAAGTGAAAAGGTAAATTTTATCTTAGAATATTGTTATAATTATTCTACTTAATTATCCACTTTTAGTTACTACATACTGTCCCTAATTTGCAAAGTTAACATTACCATACGTGTGTGTGTGTGTGTGTGTGTGTGTGTGTGTGTGTGTCTAGGAAAAATTACACTATAGAGAGGATTTGGTGTTATTTGCTGTTCTTCTTATGCAGGGGCGGGGGCGGGGGAGACTAGTGTACTTATTTCATGGCCTGCATTTAATAGCTCTGTTTTTGGAAGTTCTGTTTTTGCTGTGTCTTTTGCCTATTGAGTCTTAGCTATGGTGGCTGATTTTCTCACTGTAATTTTGTTTCCTTTAGTTCAATTCTAGTGGGACTTTTTCTATGCAAATAGCAAACGGCCTGAGTCGAGGGTCTATTTAGCTCTCAAGAGTAGTTCATTGTTTCTACACCAGCCTAGAATCCATGGTATATTAATTTTTCATCTTAGGAGGCCCTAAGACTATACAGGTAGCATAATTTGGAATCCCAAGCATGTATGGAGAGTTGTATGTAAATGAATATGATCCTATATGCTCAAAGGCAAATTTGCCCCCACCTAGAACTCAGAAAAACATACATAAATCTCCCTACAGTGTCCCTGCGGGTATGTAGGCTCTTTCCATCTTACCTTTTCTCAAAGTTATAGGAGCTTCCTGAGTGCCCCAGCTTTTTTTCAGAGCTAGCAGTTTCAGCATCCTTCCATATAGAGATCTAAGATCTACCTTCCTCTGCATGAACTTAAAACCAAAATCTCATGTTTAACACTATCAAGAAACTCCAACTTCTGTGAGCTTACTGTACCATCATCTCTGCCCTTCAGTTCCCTCTGATAGCTCCTGGGATTTCCCTCTAATGTCTAAGCATTTAAAAGGATGTTTGTTGTGGTTCTATTTTGTTATTTCATATGATAAGGCATAAGAATTATGAATAACATTAGGAGCTAATATCTTATGAAAACTGCTAGTGAACCTATATTGGTGTGTGATAAATAAGCATCTTATGTTATGGCTGCTGAGTATTAGACATTTGAGTTTATCCATAATGTATAGCTACTGAACCCTTTTTCCATGCCATTGTGAGAACAAGTGCAAAAATCAAGAATCAAATCTGTTGATGAAAAAAAAAAAAAAGCAAAATGCAAGCCTGTTTGTACACAAGGCCTATTTAGCATTGCTGGGTCTAGCACATTGAATTACTGTGGCAGTAGAAATGGGCCCACTGGTCACATTACAGGCATCATTCCTTTTTTATCCTTTTAATCTTCACCCCAACCCTAAAGAAACATACTCCCATTTCACAAAGGAGTCAACTGAGACCCAAAGAAGTTAAGCAATTTTCTCAAAGTCACACATCTCATTGTCTGACCTTGAAGGCCACTTCCTTTATCTCTTATTACCTCTCTGAAGAGCTAGCCTAGTTCCTCTACTGCATCTAAAAAGAGCCTAGATCTTGGTATGAGTTTACACTAGGAATCCCTCTGAGTATCCTCCTTCCAGAGCGTTCTAAAAGATCAGTACTTCTGGCAAGCTTCCAGTATTAATTATAAGGGTGACTGGTGAGCCAAAGAATTATGAAGGCTGAATGTGGCTTGACATCACCTTTGGGGAAACCATCCAGAATCCTTGAATAGCCTTGTGTCTGAATCATTCTGAAAGGGAGAAAAGCAGACCCTCTCTCCTCAGGCAGCCAGGCTTATTTTTCCAAGGGTGGGTCAGCAGAAGGTCCCAAGGATGGGCTCTGTCTGAAGTCTGCAGGAGAGTATGGAGACAGGAGAGGTTAATGTTCATGCTGAGGTATCATGAAACCAGCCACAGTGAGTTAGAGACTGGCCCAAGGCCAGACGCAAAATACAGCCATAATTGGAGCCTTCCCAAGTAGAAAAAGGTTATTAGTGGAATCACATTAATCACAATGATTAATGCTGAGACCCAAGCTTTTTATTATGTAAAAGACCCAAAAAAGAGCTATACTGACAGGAGGGTATGGTTCCAATTTTGCAAAATATAGCGAACCAAGGAGAGTAAACATTTAGGATGCACTTTGAAAATCCAAAGCCTGATATCACAAAGATCACACTCAAGCTGTTCATACAAAGATGGTTGCCAGAAAGTACAGGTGCTCACAGGTGCCCATCAAAAGGCTGCCAGTAGCCCCTGAGTACTGATAGGGCAGCCAGGCCAAAATATAGGATCGGGGAGAGAAAGTAGGGAATAAGATAAGAACAGGGATCTTGCTGTCCATGATCTTCTTGGGGCTCACAGCCCACCAAGGGAACTCCAAAGCCCTTAAAAATCCCCCCACTCAATTTTCTTTAAGTAGCTGAACACTAGGAGTTTGACAGTGCTCCAGCGAGTATGTGGCAACACGATGTGGACTAAGTGTTGTTTTTCTGGGGGTTGGAGAGGCAGACACAAGGGTGGAGGATAAACCAGAGAAGAATGAATGAGAATCAAGTGTGATCATGGTGCATTGTACAAAATTCCCAAATAAGGGGAGTAGTGGCGAACACCTTTTATCCCAGCACTCAGGAAGCAGAAGCAGGTGGGTCTCTGTGAGTTCAAGGCCTGCCTGATCTACAGAGTAAGTTCCAGGACAGCCAAAGCTACACAAAGAAACCCTGTCTCAAAAAAAAAAAAAAAAATGGGGTGATTCCCAAATAATAAAAATAGTATGTTGGGAGGAAAAGAAATAGGAAAAAATCATCCCCTATCCCATTGTGGCAGAGGGACAGTGCTAACAGAAGTTGGGAAACTATTATTACACCGTTGAATCACAGTGAAAGTGCATGGACCAGAGCCAATCTGGATGAGGAGTGAGGAGTGAAGAAGATGCAGAAGAGTGAATAGATGGAGGAGGTAAAAAAGCCAGGGTACTCGGCAGGCTTCCGCGGACCGTCTATTTCCACAGCTCGAAGTTAAGCCAGTGTGTGAAGGATGGCCAAGCACACCCTTGCTTATCCCTTCCTGTTCACTGATTAAAAATAGTTGCAGAACTGTGGCCAGATGTGGAAAGAGTTATCCAGCAGTTCCAGAAGATAAAAAAAGTGAAAACAAATGGGGGAAAATATTAATTCTAGGGAAAGCAACTTGTTTCAAAAGAAAATAAAACAGTATACTCTTGGTCCAGGAATGAAGGATACAGAAGTGTCTGCCAAAAACAGCAGCTGTGAGGTTTTCTATAGTTATGCTAGAATTGTATCAAGAGTGTGCAGGAGATTTAGAATTCTCATCTCCCTGAAATAAGTCCTGTCTAAAAATGATCAATGAAGAGGGAGCTGGGTAGCCATATTTCTTAGAAACCCAGAAGTAAATACCAAGAAAAAAAATAAAAACAGTGCTTCTGCAAAGGTGGAGGAGGTCTATAAAGCAAGGACAGACTGGGTATTTTTTAAGTAATTCTTCCAGCACTACTTGACTTTTTTTCAAAGTATAGAAATGTATCTCTTCAACAAAAATAAAAATACTCTTTAAAAGTAAGGCTTCTCAGAAAGGATATGTGGTAGGTAGGGTTTAAGTTGGGGGGGGTGGTAGGGGAGGACGGGAGGGACAAGAGAACTGGGATTGTCATGTAAAACAATCTTGTTTCTAATTCAATAAAAAAAATTAACAAAAGAAGTAAGGCTTCTTATCAGACTCTTTTTCTTCCATCTAGTAATTTTTAATTATAATAAATCTGAACTAGATGATGGGAGCCTGTGGTATTAATGAGAGGTAGAAGTCATTATTGCCACCTGAAAGCTAATGCTAAAGACAAAATAGACCCAACACACTGAACAGGGAGCAAGTGGGTTATTTTTCCATAATTTCTGGTGCCCAGGACAGTTTGAATACCCTGTCCTAGTTCAGAATACTCGAAGGAACAGTTGTTAGCCCAGTAGGAATCAGAACTGGAGTGTGCCAGTCTTCTTTGTGGCCAGGGACACAAGGCATAGCACTAACCCATGCCAGCTGACAGCTTCCAATCGGAGACAGCAAAGACCTCTTCCCTCTGCTGGCCAGTACAGCAAGGGCACTGCAAGCACACTGTGCATGCTCATCAGGGAAGGAAGTCTTTGGTCCCAAGGCTGGCCTCTGTCTCTGATTGTGCTGCCCAAAGCCTATCCCCACTTCCATGTGTCTTTATACAAGCCACCATCCTTTCATAAATAGCTTTCCTGCTTAAGTCAGCAAGGATCCGTTTTGTTGACAATGAAAATCCTTGACACATCTGAGAAGGGCAGTGTAGTTCGGGAAGTGAGTTTAGGGGAGAAACAATGCATTTGAGGATGTCAAAATCCAGAGGAAACCTCTTGGCTACACCCTGATTAGAAGGAAAGGGAGAGATTTCATGAGCATGGTAACTGGGGACTAGATAATGAACTCTTGAAGATGCTGTAAAGTGTTCATGAGGATCTGAGTTCAATCACCAGAACCTATGTAAAAACAAGGCAGGACATGATGGTGAACATTTGCAATCCCAGCAGTGGAAAACGCAGATAGGAAGGTCCCTGGGGTTCACGAGCCAGTCACCCTAGCCTAAACAGCAAGCCTCAGACCAGTGAGAGACCCTGGGAGGCCTATGGTCTCCACATACACATGCATACGCATACATCAACATGAACACATGCATGCATGCTCATACACAGGCATAACACATACACACAAGCCCACAAGCATGCATGTGTGTGATCTTGGGTCTTCCTGAATTCCTTGAGAAAACTTTTAGGACAGGCTAGGATTCTGGCACATCTGGTAAGAGCAGAACCACAGAAATTGAGGTTTTTGGTTTTTTTAAAAATTATTGTTGTGAACCTAGGTTTTTCCCCGAACCAGTAAGTTAAGAAATACAGACAAAACCTGAAAGGAAATGTATGCACCATAGTCACAATATCCTGGGCGTGGCTTTTCTGGGCTCAAGGGCCTTTCTGGGCACATTACCTTGCCAAGCCCCTCCCCACCATCAACTCTCTGTCCTTACATCCTGCCCTCACCACTCGTCATGTCCCACCCACTGTCGTCATAGCTCCTCAAACCTGGCACACTCCCACCCCACCCTCTGCACTATCAGGGGCCTCTCCCTAGGACACCTTCTCTCAGAACATGTGCCCCGCCACTCCTTTTTACCCTGAGCTTAGATGAGGTCTGCCCAATCACTCTATTTGAATTCTACTCCTCCCAAGCATTCCTCAGGCCCCTTTACTCTGCCTTATGGGGCTCCAGAACATCCAGTGCCGTCTACCTCACTACACAACTTATTCTCCAGTATACTAACTGCCTCCTTCAAATAGACTAAGGATGTAAGTCTCAAATGAGATGTTTTGTCCCTTTTTCCCTTCTGTGTTAACAAATGTTCCGGCAAAGTGAAGTCTTTTCAGCATCCCCATATTGCTACAAACCACTTAGTTCCTTCTGCAGTACCCACTGGCCATATTCCTATACACCGGAGGCTCAGTTCCTTCTGTGGCATCCACTGACTTGAGAACAATGCAGCTGACCTTTCAGCTGATCCAAAGTCTGAAGGATAGTCATTGTGGTGAGCAGACTGGGCCTCTGATTAAAAGAGAAGCGTGGGCTGCCAGAGCCCCGAGGGCAGTACTCTTGAGGAGAATCTAGACAAGCAACTACATCTCCCATTTCACAGTGTGTCGCCTACCTTGGGGAATGTCAACACAATTGGAAACCAGAGGCTAGTTCCCCTAGACAGGACAGGACTTAACTGGGCTTCAGGGGGTGCTGAGTGAGCATTATGCCAAGGTAGGCCCATCAGTGGATTGCAGAAACCAGGAATAAGGTAACTGCTGCCCTAGTTGGTAACAAAATGCCACTGGCTGGGTGGGTTACAGCAACAGAATTCCCTTGCTAACAGTTCTGGATGCTGGGATGTCTAACATCAAGGTGTCAGCAAACTCAGTGTCAGGTAGGGACCTGATTCATAGACCACAGTCTTCTCACTGTGGTCCCCAAATCAGAAAGGGAAAGGAAGCACTTAGGCCACGTTTATAAAAGGGCTCTGGTCTCATGCATAGAAATGTTCCTGTGATGACCTTATGTCTCTCACAGGCTCCACCCCCAAATCCATCACATTGAGCACTGGGCTACAATTTATGAATTTTGAGAGACTTGAACATTCAGCTCACAACACAAGCCAAGGACAGCGAACACTCAGAAGAAAGGAACCTTCTCTGGTGCCGGGTCTAAGGAAGCAGGCAGAGGCCATGGCAGGGCCATGGCTGGAGGTCTCCACCCAGACACGGGCCAGATAGAAAAGCAAGCTAAGGAGGCAGAACCAAGAGAAGACCACAGCACCAAAACACAGAGAAGGATAGTGCTTACAGAGCCCATGGGGTCCCACTTTAAGAGGCAAGTACCATAAAGGGTTCTGAGTCTCCCTGGGCTCCGGGGGAAAGGGCCTCTGAAACAGCAGCTAGCATCATTTTCACTGAATTGACAGAGGGCCTGAGCCTATCTGGTCCAAAGTAAGGCCTGTGATGCAGGGAGAGCTCAACGCCTTAGGGCATGTGCACTAGACTTGACAGGCAAGATTTTTTTTCTGCAAGAAAACAAAAGTTGAAAATTGATTTTTGGTCAACAAAATATCTTTTCAACACCACATGGTGATGTGCTGATTTCTAGAGGAACTTTTTATGATCTAAATCACCTCTGAGCACCGTGGCACAACTTCAAATATCTGAGTATTTTAATTTCTTGAAGCTAGTTGAGCAAGAAGAGGATGAAACCACACGAATCAGAACTGCAAGGGGAGGGAGAGCCTCTTGCTTGTGCCTTTGAGGCCAAATTCGTGGGTTTTTGTTGTTGTTGTTGTTCTACTATCTTAGCAATTTGAAATATCCAATATATTACATGAACTGTCATCACCATGCTATCAATAGACCACTCAAACGTATTCTAACAGAAGCTAGGTATCTTTGGACCAACACTCCTTTAACATGAAACTTAGTGAAGACAACAAAATTATTTGCTAAGAATGCTTAAGTTCCTTCCTGTATGTGGGGATATAAAATGGATTGTTCTGTCAACACACCTAAACAACAGAGAATACGTACGGGACTCATTTCCTATACAGTGCATGAAGCTAGTAGAAGTTTGTCAAGCAAATCTGCCCCCAAATCTTTCTGTTTGTATCGGTTTTGGCAAATGTTGTTCCTTGCCTACTTTGCCTCTGCTGAAGATTTGTCATCTATGAGGCCTTTCGGATTTCACATTCAGTTCTGAGCATTACTAAATGGTGCTAAGGGCCCATAGCACACACAATTTGTCAGTTACTTGAAAAACAAGTTTCAGTCCAATTTTCCATACATCCTTGGCCTAAGTCAAGTCATCATCTTGACTAGTGGATAAACCTCCCCAAATTCTCAAATTTGCATCTCAACATGATTCCATCACTTGCTGTCCTGTGTGTGGTTACTTTTACAAAGTGACTGAAGCTGTGTTTCTGTATGCAAGGTGACTCTCAGGGGCTTCCAGTGCCAATGACAATAATGAAAGAACAGCAAAGACATCTGGGAACGTCATGGTTCTAGCTAGGGGTGACAAGTGTTGACCATGTTCGGAGAGAATGCCGAAGTTAGTCACATCTATATTGTAGAAGACTCCACCATGAGTTAAATATCAAAATATTAAAGGTAATTTGTAAAACTGCTTTATTAAAGGAAGATACACAATCCGTGAGGTTAGGATATCTTTTAATAGATAAACACCAGCCAAATGCAAGCCAGAGTGTGCCAGAGGCAGCAAGACAAAGGAGGCTAGAGAAGAGGCCACCATGTGCCTTGTCTGTGCCTTTAAACTCTATCCTGAGTCACCCTGACATCACCTTGACCATGCCCTGACAGGCGTGGTCAGGCACACCTGTAGCCAGCTCCTAGCAGGCATGGCTACAGTGCCCCCCATACTGCTTCAGAACATTTTATAGATCATGTGAAATAAAAACTGCTCATTAAGTGAACAGGAAGTCATTTTTGTAAGAGTCACTTACATTTTTCAGTTATGCTTATGGGGAAAGGATAAACTATCATGGTAGACATTCCTATTGCTCTGGAGACATCCCTAGACTCAAAAAGCCTCACTCAATTGTCTATCCTAGGTCTTTATCAACTGATGCTGTAGATGATTTTCTATCCCCAACCCACACCGCTATGTGATAGCCGGTCTATGAGATTATGGCTCTCTTTCTCTCTCCAACCTGAGGGCTTTGTGCTCACATCTCTGTATCCATGGTCACCCTCCACATACACAGCCAACACATGAGGTAGTCCTGAGTGGACAATCTCTACAAACAGCTCCCTCTAGCGTCTATGTGCTGGCAACACTAGAAGAGCAAAAAGTGTCCAAGATTAACCAGTACAATCATTTCAATGTATTCACTGGCTCTTTGCCATAGGACAGCCCCTCTATGGACTCCGGAAGGATACCACAAGCCAGCAAATGTATACGAATTACAACAGGAAACTAGATAGGGGCCTATGAGTTCTATTGTCTGTTATGTATTTGCTGATTTGTAAACTCTCTGTTGGAAGGATTAGAAAGACAGCTCCGCAGATAAAGACATTTGCTCCCAAGCCTTGAGTTTAATCCCCAGAATCCACATAGTGGAGGGAAAGAATTGACTTCTGAAAGTTGTTTCCTAACTCTCCACACATCTATAGCATGAAAGTGTGGACACAGGCACAGAGAGAGAGAGAGAGAGAGAGAGAGAGAGAGAGAGAGAGAGAGAGAGAGAGAGATGAATCTGTAACTTGAGTGTGAGTGTGATATGTCCCCCACAGGCTCGGGTGTTTGAACATGTGGTCCCCTGGGCCTTGCTGGAGCATGTCACTGGGGATGAGTTTTGAGGTTTTACATCCCAGCCAAACTTGTTCTTCTGCCTCTCTGTCTCCTGAGTGAGGACACAAGGTAATAAGCTGACCTCACACTTCTGGTGACTCACCTCTCTACCATGATGGATTTTATCCCTCTGGAATCACAAGCAAAAGTGAGTCCTTCCTCCTTTAAATTAAACTAATATGCACAGGATAAATAAATTAGAGGAAAATATCAGCAAATTAGATGAAAAGATGAAATGGGTTCATAGATAAATTAAAACCCCAAGTCCATGTAAGTGAAAAGTAATATACCAGAATCAAACAGTCCATTGGGTGATATTAAGAAAGGGCTGGGTGCTGATGAAGAAACCATCATTGAACTTGAAGTAACATCAGTAGGAATTATCCCAGATGAAGTGCAGGAGAGCAAATAGCACAAGAGGACAAGGCAGCAAATGGCAGAAACCTCTGGGACACCATCAAGCTTGCCACTGGAGTCTTGGGAAGACATAATGATATTTTAATATCTGAAGAAAAATAGTTAAGGATTTTCCAAATTCAATTAGTTATCACCCTGCAGAATGGAGAAGTTCTGAAGTCCCTAAGCAGAGACACGTTCACCTAGTTATCAGACTTGGCTGCAGACGAGCAAATACAAAACCTTCAGGGCAGCCATTAAAACAACACAAAATGGAACAAAAACCAGATGTGCTGTCTCTGTTGGGACCAAGTTGAGAGCCTAGACTCCCACTCTCAGGAAAGTGTAACAAACTTTCACCCTCCCTGCCAGAGTAGGGCTGACAAGTCAAGTAGGGATCCTGGGCTTCTGTTCCCACAACCACTAAGGGACTCCCCACAGAGTCAGAGGATGCCATGTAGGATGCCTGGCTTTCCTGGAACTCAAAATTATTATGAACCTCCCCCACTCCACTACTGGATATCCAGGGAGGTATGGGTGTCAATAGAAAATCATTCAGCCTACCAGGAGCCAAGAATTTCTTAAGCAGAAGGAAAAGGAAGAAGAGGAGGAGGGGAAGGAGGATAAGAAGGGGATAAAGAGTCCTCCTTGTTTCTTAGCTTCCCTGGCAGTGTGGATTGTAGGCTGGTAATCCTTTGCTCTATGTCTAAAATACATATATGAGTGAGTACATGCCATGTTTGTCTTTTTGTGACTGGGTTACCTCGCTCAGAATGGTTTCTTCTAGTTCCATCCACTTGCCTGCGAATTATCAAGATTCCATTGCTTTTTTTTTTTTCTGCTGAGTAGTACTCCATTGTGTAAATGTACCACATTTTCTCTATCCATTCTTCAGTTGAGGGGCATCTAGGCTGCTTCCTAGGTTCTGGCTATTACAAATAATGCTGTTATGAATATCGTTGAACAGATGCCCTTATTGTATGAATGTGCTTCTTTTGGGTATATCCCTAAGAGTGGAAATGCTGGATCTTGAGGTAGACTGATTCCCATTTTCCTGAGGAACTGCCATACTGATTTCCAAAGTGGCTGTATGAGCTGGCCCTCCCACCAGCAATGGAGGAGTGTTCCCCTTACTCCACATCCTCTCCAGCATAAACTGTCAATGGTGTTTTTGATTTTGGCCATTCTGACAGGAGTAAGATGGTATCTCAGAGTTGCTTTGATTTGCATTTCCTTGATGGCCAAGGATGTTGAACACTTTCTTATGTGTCTTTCAGTCATTTTAGATTCCTCTATTGAGAATTGTCTATTTAGTTCTGTATCCCACTTTTTAATTGAATTGTTTGGTGTTTTGGAGACTAGCTTATTGAGTTTTTTTATTTAAATTCTTTAATTACTACTCATATTTACATATCCATTGCCCCCATTCCCTCGCCCTCCCATCCTCCCAAGAAATCAGCCTTCTGTCAGATGTGGCCTTGGTGAATATCCCTGGAGAAGGGGAAAGGGACAAGGTCTCCTGAGAAAATTGGGAGCATGTGGGGAGGGAGGAGGGAGGTAGGAGAATGAGAAGGGGAGTAGAGAAGGGGTAAGGAGGACATGAGGGAGCAGGAAGGTTGAGTCAGGGTAAGAATACAGGAGAGCAAGATAAGAGATACCATAATAGAGGGAGACATTTTAGGTTTAAAGAGAAATCAGGCACCAGGGAAATGTCTGGAGATCTACAAAGATGACACCAGCTAACAATCTAAGCAACAGAGGAGAGGCTACCTTAAATGCCCTCCCCAGATAACGAGATTGATGATTGACTTATATGCCATCCTATAGCCTTCATAGCAGCTGGTGGAAGTAGAAACAGACACCCACAACTAAACACTGAACTGAACTGGAATCCAGTTGCAGAGAAGGAGGAGTGATGAACAAAAGGGTCAAGACCAGGCTGGTGAAACCCACAGAAACAGCTGACCTGAACAATGGGGAGCTCTTGGTCCCCAGACTGATAGCTGGGAAACCAGCATGGAACTGATCCAGACCCCATGAACGTGGGTGTCAGTGAGGAGGCCTTGGAAATCTATGGGGCCTCTTGTATTAGATCAATACTTATCCCTAGCATAGGTATGGACTTTGGGAGCCCAATTCCACATAGAGGGATACTCTCTGAGCCAAGATACACGGGGGTGGACCTAGGCCCTATCCCAAAGGATATGACAGACTCCAATGCCCCCTATGGAAGGCCTCATCCTCCTTGGGGAGCAGAAAGTGTATTGATAGGTAGGGTTTTAGTTGGGGGGAGGGTGGCAGGGAGGGAAAGGAGGGAGAGGGAACTAGGATTGACATGTAAAACAATCTTGTTTCTAATTCAAATAAAAAATGGAAAAAAAATAAGGGGAAGAAGAAAGAAGTTTGAAGAAGAAAGTTGATGACAATGACAGTAGATTCCAGTGCCAATGCCAGAATATCCAAATAATCTAAAAATTATCATGATGCCATCAGTATTTTTAAGTCAACAGTTGATTGCATCCACTCTTATACAAATGGGGGGAGGGGGGCTGAAAGCCTTAGCAAAGAAACAACCTCAACAACAAAATAGGAAGCATAAAGTTGATCCAAACGGGATCTTTTCATTTGAATTAGAAACAAGATTGATTTACATGACAATCCTAATTCCCTTCTCCCTCCCTTCCTCTCCTACCACCGCCCCCAATTAAAACCCTACCTATCACATATCCTTTCTTCTAATCCACACCTGACTCAATCTTTCTGCTCCCTCATGACCTCTGCATCCTTCCTCTTCTTCCCTTCTCAATTTCATAGCTCCCTCCCCCCTCTTCCCATGCTCTCAATTTGCTCAGGGGATCCTGACCCTTTCCCCTCCTCCAGGGGACAATGTTTGTCTCTTTTAGGGTCCTCCTTGTTTACTACTTTCTCTGGCAGTGTGGATTGTAGGCTGGTAATCCTTTACTCTATGTCTAAAAACCACATATGAGTGAGTACATATCATGTTTGTCTTTTTGTGATTGGGTTACCTCGCTCAGAATGGTTTCTTTTAGTTCCATCCATTTTCCTGCAAATTTCAAGATTCCATTGTTGTTTTCCACTGAGTAGTACTCCATTGTGTAAATGTACCACATTTTCTCTATCCATTCTTCGGTAGAGGAGCATCTAGGCTGCTTCCAGGTTCTGGCTATTACAAATAGTGCTGCTATGAACATCATTGAACAGATGTCCTTGTTGTAGGAATGTGCTTCTTTTGGGTATATATATGCCTAGGAGTGCAATTGCTGGATCTTGTGGTAGACTGATTCTCATTTTCTTGAGGAGTCACCATGCTGATTTCCAAAGTGACTGTACAATTTGGCACTCCCATCAACAGTGGAGAAGTGTTCCCCTTTCTCCACATCCTCTCCAGCATAAACTGCCATTGGTGTTTTTGATTTTAGCCTTCTAACAGGAGTAAGATGGTATCTCAGAGTTGTTTTGATTTACATTTCCCTGGTGACTAAGGATGTTGAACACTTTCTTATATGTCTTTCAGTCATTTTAGATTCCTCTATTGAGAATTGTCTACTTAGTTCTGTACCCCACTTTTTAATTGGAATGTTTGGTGCCAGGAATTTTTATAAGTGAAGAGCAGAACAAAAATTAAAGGTTTGCTTGATGAACAACAGTGGCAGAATGGAAGGGCGGGGGAAACAAGCAGGGCAGACAGACAGAAGCAGCAGCAGAGATTATGCAGTGTGTCCACAGAGTAAATGGACCGGATGAAATCTGCACAATCTTCTGGTCCTGTGGGACTATAACAAAAGGATGTCTTCCTGTCCCTGGAGTCTGGAAAAGTCAGGAGAAGGAAGGCAGGGCTGAGGTGGTGTTTGGAAAACAGCATGGCTGACACTTCCCAAATTTTGCCTAGAAGCAGGTGAGCAAATCCTAAACAGAATAACCCAAAAGGAATCTCATCAGAAAGTGGTCATGTTAGGAGGGGTTATTGCCTCATAAAGGGTATAAGAAGCTGCAATGGTTTGAGAGTGAACTCTCCCCACCCCAGAAGCCTATAGATTATGCGTCATACTGGTAAACTATTGTGTGCTGTGAAGATTACTATTGGATCTGGGTCTAGAAAAGTAAAACCACACACACACACACACACACACACACACACACACACACACACACACACACAGACACACACCCCAATTCACACACAAACATGCTTGTCTCAAAGTGTCCGCCAATTTGGTATTGGACTGGTCTCCTGGCCCTGTGACATGGAAAAAGATAAAAATCAACAAGGAGCTAAAGATATTTTTTAAACATGGTTTCCTTCAGAACCAATAACAAGTAAGCCATAAGCAAATGAGCTGTCTAATGTTTGTCTCACAGTATGAAAATGCCTGTCATGGGAATGAGAAGGCAGAAGTCCGTTCATGGAAAGTTCAATCAGAAACTGCAGCAGAGCTTTTTGCTTCCCCATCAGACTTCAGGAGTGAGCACTGATGCTCCTTTTGTTTGCTATCTCAATCTGACTTCTCCAGTCTTCTCTGCTGGATGTTGTGAGCACCAGATTTGATGATGTTTTGCTACCTATCCACGACTCCTCTCTGTCTGCTACTTGCTATTTGTTCCTTCGCTTTTGCTTGATATATGCTTAATAAAATCATTCATTCAAAACCCACAGTAAAGCTAGGACATTCTCTGGTCAGTCCAGAACAGCTTGTGTGCTGAATGTTTGGCCCTCAGCCAGTAGTGCTCTCTGGAGATGGTGGGAACCTGGGGAGGTGGGGCAAAGATGCGGAAAGAAGACCACTAGAAACATATCTTTGGAGGCTATACTTAAACCCTTGTTTTTCCTCTGCTCTCCTTTCCTCCCCTTCTCCTCGTGTCTCTTTTCTTCTCCTCTCCCTGCTTCTCTCTCTGTCACTCTCTCTCTTTATCCCCCTCCCCTTCTCTCCACGCCCAACATGATATGAAGAGTCTCCGGCACCACACTCTCACTGCCATGATCTGCCCTGGTACATGAAGCCAGGAAATCACAAACCAGACGCTCTGAAATTGTGAATTAAAGTAATTCTTTCCACTTTCAACTTGTTCTCTCAGGCATTTGGTCACCATAACAAAGAAAAATCTGATGGACACAGAGAAATTTCTAAAATTGTACCTATCTGAGTGGTGCTCACATGATAGAAGTTCATGTAGCCACTCACCCAAAATGCATGCCACTTTTAAATGTGGATTTCTCTCTCTCTCAATAATGTAAAAGTATGGGTGGTCAGGTGGAGGTTTGGAACAAGGAAAGACTGGAGATAATTGGTCATATTACCACAGGCTCTTCTGTACCCCTGGTCTAGAATGGCTTTGCTACACACAGCCTCTGTTCCTACCTCTCAGCCTACTGTGTATATTGAAGTTTAGCAATGTTCCAAGTGGGTCTCAAGATGGCCTTTTTTTAATACCTTCCCTGTTACCTATAATTAACTGTTGCCATTGTCAGACTAAGCACTGATTTCAGAGCCCAGTAATTAAACTAGGAATTCTTTGTGAGACCCTCAGCCCCAGAACACCCTGGGAACAGTACCAAAGGCCCAGGATACATCAGAATCCTGGGTGCTGGTCCAGACATAGGATTAGTTTCTAAAGTTCCTCCTGTAAGTCTCATAGGTAGCTGAAATGGAGGCCCACTGCACTTACAAGTGAGCATAGGAACACTGAAACCTAATCCAGATCTGACTGCAGAGAGACGGGCGGACACATGGAGACAGAGACAGAGAGACAGAGAGCTCCCATTCTCAGAGATCAGCATGTGGCCAGGGAATGGGTGGGTCTCCTTTTCTTAAATGACAATGGTTATGAAAGATCATGTCAGGCTACTTAGGTTTCTGGACAGTTTTATCTCCAATACTAGGACTTTAATTGAGTCCCGTCCCTTGAGCCCACCAACAGGCAGCCAGGAGAAGAAACCCATAATCAAGACTTGCTATTGAACTCAATCTTCAGACCCAATTCAATCAAAAAAAAAAATGTTCCCACAAGCTTTATAAGAGCTACATGCCCTCATTCTTCAGCAGCTCTGAAATAGCCCGTGAGTGACACCTAAGCCCCAAACTCTGGACACTTCTTATTAAGTCTGACTCTCAGAAAGCTAGCTACAATGCAGAAAGGGTTTGAAAGTCAAACAGGATCTCCTTGGTTATATGCACACACAATACTGAAACCAGAGTGCCATGAAGTTAAAACACTTGCCAAATTGGCCTCAGCCCCAGCTATCCCTGGATAAGTCCCTTTGAATTCAAATAGCAGGTTTGACATCCCTGCCCTGGATTTATGTTGAACTAGGAGTCAGTCAGGATTTCCTTTGTTGACCTATGACTGCTGGTCTCCTTGCATTCCCCATCTCAACTTTAGCTGTCACTCAAATCATCCTCTTCTCTAAGGACATAACACCTACCTTGCAGCTGCAAGTTCCCTTTCTTCTGATAGTCAAGGCTGCCCACTGAGCCCCTGTTCACTAGCTGAGAATTTGCTGTGAATAGATGTAAAAGTGGGCACCTTATTCTCTTGAGTATCTGTGCTCTTTTGCTTATGAGCCCATTCACTGACCCAAGCGAGGCTCCCTGAACTCCAACATTTACAGAAACAAGTTTAAATTGTTCAAGATAGTTCAGCATTCTGCATTAAGTGCTGTATTTCTAAACCACAGCCACTGAGTCTACTCACTGTAACTGTGTCAGTGTCTCCAACCATTGTCTCACTGAACCCTGACTTACTGCTCTTGCCCAGGATTGGGGTCAGCCCCAATTAAATGCTTTCCTTTATAAGAGCTTCTGTGGTCACAGTGTCTCTTCACAGCCATAGAACCCTGATTAAGACACCCTTGCACACAAAGGCACATAAACTACACACACCAATAGACACCCAAACATTAGAAGGTAAGTTTCTAAAAGAGAGAGAGAAAGAAAGAAAGAGAAAGAGAGAGAAAATGCATCTTATCTTGATCTATTACAAATGTCTGCAGTAGACAGGGGATGGGAGTTCCAAGATGCCTGATTCTATTACAAATTAGCAACAAAACTGAGACTAAAACCCAGCTTTCCTGACCCTGTCTTGCAATGATTTTATGTGGAAAGGCATTGAGTCTTTAGTAAATTAAAGGGCTGGTTTGCAGCTCATTAGCTACTTGCCATTGTAACCTGGGTCAGTCATTAGGAGCACATACAAAATCATCATCAGAGAGAAACCAATCTAAAATCTAAGCTTGGATATAGTCATATAGATGTGTGGTGAAATAAGATCCAGCTTATAAGAATTCCACTCATCCTGAACTTTTCAAACCTATGACTCCTGAGAAGATAAATACATACCCAAGTTGCAAAGGATTTAAAAAATGAGATACAATACTTTATTTTTGGTGGTCCTTATAAGGCTGAAAAATGATTCTCTTTGATATATATATATATATATATATATATATGTGTGTGTGTGTGTGTGTGTGTGTGTGTGTGTGTGTGTGTGTGTGTGTGTTTATGCTTAAACATTCATTTGAAAAGAAAAGGGAGAAATATACTATGTGATGACCTTAGAGGCAGCAATGTTATTCAAGTTGGTAGACCACCCAGATACCCCATGAAGAGACAAGCTCACTACCCATCTTCTAGGAGAAGAAACTCTCAAGCTACCTGTAACAAATACCTTTGTCAACTTGACATAGCCTAGAACTGTCTGGGAAGAGTTTCAAAAGGGACTGTAGACATTGGGTTGACCAGTAGGCCTGTCTATGAGGGGAGGGTCTTGACATATAACTGACATATAAGAATTCACAATAACATGGTATGGACTCACTCATATGAGGATTTTAGACATAGAGTAAAGGATTACCAGCCTACAATCCACACTGCCAGAGAAGCTAGAAAACAAGGAGGACCCTAAGAGAGACATACATGGTCCCCTGGAGAAAGGGAAAGGGTCAAGATCCCCTGAGCACATTGAGAGCACGGGAAGAGGAGGGAAGGAGCTAGGAGAATGAAAAGGGAAGGGTAGGGATGCAGAGGTCATGAGGGAGCAGAAAGGTTGAGTCAGGGGAAGAATAGAAGACAACAAGAATGGAGATACCATAATAGAGGGAGACATTTTAGGTTTACAGAGAAATCAGGCACTAGGGAAAGAAATGTCTGGAGAACTACAAAGATGACACCTACTAACAATCTAAGCAACAGAGGAGAGGCTACCTTAAATGCCCTCCCCTGATAATGAGATTGATGACTGACTTATATGCCACCCAATAGCCATCATCCAGCAGCTGGTAGAAGTAGAAGCAGATGCCCACAACTAAACACCGAACTGAACTGGAATCCAGATGCAGACAAGGATGAGTGAAGAGCAAAGGGGTCCAGACCAGGCTGGTGAAACCCACAGAAACAGCTGACCTGAACATAGGCGAACTCTTGCTCCCCAGGCTGATAGCTGGAATACCAGCATGGGACTGATCCAGACCCCAGGAACATGGGTTTCAGTGAGGAAACCTCGGAAATCTATGGGACCTCCTGTAGTAGTTCAGTACTTATCCCTAGCCTAGGTGTGGACTTTGGGAGCCCATTCCATATAGAGGAATACTCCCTGAGCCAAGACATATAGGCGGTGGGATACAATAGATGACACCCTATGGAAGGCCTCACCATCCAGGGGGAGCAGAAAGGATATGTGATAGGTAGGGTTTTAGTTGGGTGGTGGTGGTAGGGGAGGAGAAGGGAACTGGCATTTTCATGTAAAACAATCCTGTTTCTAATTCAAATAAAAAAATCTGAAAAAAAATAACAACAACAAAAAAGAATTCACAATAAATGTGGGCAACACCATTCCCTAAGCAAGGGGTCCTGAGTATAAGAAAAAACTAGCTGAGACAGAAATCCAGCAAAGAACAAGTAGGGCTACATGCATATAGTTCTTTCTACTTTTGACTTTGATGTGATGTGACTAGCTGCCTGAGTTCCCGCCTTGACCCCTCCTCAGTGATGGACTATACCTAGCATTGTAATATAAATAAATGCTTTCTCCCCTAAGTGGCCATTTGTCAGGGAATTTGTTATAGCAACAGAAGTGAAATTAGAACACCACTCTCCTGATTATGACTGAGGGGGTCCTAAGGTATGATGAAATAAACACTGAATCCTGGGACCATAGAGCTTGATGGCTATGTGTGGCCACAGAAGGAGTTAGAAGAAACAGGGAAGGAAGTGCTCTGGTCCTGGAGGCTCAGTAAAGTGTACTCCTAGTTGCTCACTATGCTCAATAGGGGGCAGTGGCTACAGGACCCTGACCCTTGAGGCCAAAGTTGTTATGTGGAACAAATGGAAGTAGTTCTTCATCCAATGGTAAGCAAATTTGACAGCTGCCGGTGAACTTGCTGTCTGGCTGTCTGTTTTCAATAGCAAGCTAAGTGCTCTAGGTACCTGCAGCTTGTGCTACTTGACTCAAACTTACAGGCCAGGATTTGGATAACAGGCTCTTCACACTTGCTTCAGTGAAGACTCATAAGTAACACCTTTGAATCAATGGCACGGTCTGCAACAGCAGCAGCATCCTGAAAGGATAAAAGAATCCCAAAAGTAAGTGGACAGGGAGCTCCCCTTCCATTATAGCAAAAGTGACCTGCTGTCTCAAAAATTAGCATTTTATAAAATCCAGAGTTCAACCAGTATTATACTTAGAGACTACAGGCTTTGAGACTGTATTGGGATCCCTGTGAACACACATATAAAATTCACCTTTTTTTTTTTGTTTCTATTGCTGTGAACAAAAACAACTTGTGGAGGAAAGGGTCTATCTCATCTTATACTTTATAGTCCACCATCATAGGAAGCCAGAGCAGATGCTTTAGGCAGGAACCTGGAGGCAGGAACCAAAGCAGGGCCCATGAAGGGACACTGCTTAGTGGCTCATTCCTCATGGCTTATTCAATTCACTTTTTATACAACCCAAAACCACCTTCCCAGGGATGTCACGATTCACAGTGGGATAGGCCCTGCCATATCAATCATTGATCAAGAAAATGACACCATAGACTTGCCTACAGGCTGATCTGATAGAGGCATTTTCTCAGTAAGGTTCACTTTCTTTTATCAAGTTGATCTAAAAACAGCACATGTAGCACTGATGTTAGCCTCACTGTACAGCTAGGGTTGGCCTTGAGTAATCTTGTGTCAGCTTTCCAGGCATGACAACACATGCAACTTGATTGCATATATGTGTGTATGATATACATGTGTGCAGGATATTGCACATATGTGTGTTCACATGCTCGTGCACGCATGTGAAGGCCAGAGGAAGACACTGTGTATTCTGCTCTATCACCCTCTGCCTTATTTCCTTCAGATGGGTTATTATACAGAACCTCAAGCTGATCTGGGTTCCAGCAAACCCCAGCAAGCTTCCTGTCTCTTCTCTCAATAGCTGTAGGGGATTTAAAGCACATAAATGGCCATGCTCGGCCTGTTACTTGTGTGCTGGGATCCAAATTCAAGTTTTGTGTAGCCAGTGCTCTTACCCACTGACCCATCATTCCAGCCCCTAATTTTTCATCTACTTTGTTGAACTAAAAAAAAAAAAAAGACAAAGCCAGGCATGATGATATATTACTAAAATCCCAGCACTTGAGAAGTAGAGGCAGGCAAATGGAGTTCAAAGCCAGCCTCAGTTACATAGTGAGTTTAAGGTCATTCAGGCTATATGAGACCTTGCCTCAAAAAAAGAAAATATAAAAACAAGCAAAAAAAATATATCAATGATTCTTGTGGATTGGAAATACATGTATAGCAAATGGCTGCCTTTGGCAATTTTTTTTAACTGCACAATTACAAACCTGTAGAGGGATGGTGTGTAATGAAGTAACTGCTACAAGCTGAACCAGCTCCATGCTAATAGGAGTCACTGTCAAGTTGCAAATTATAACCTGAAAAATGGTGGCATGCCTGGAAAACAGTGACGGGGACTCATGAGGCTTAGCACCAAGAGTCAGAGAATGCCCACGAGAAGCCATCACAGGCAGATTTATTATGACATTAGATAACATGCATATGGCATTAATTATACCCTCTGAGTTTTGCTAGATTGCAGCCCTAGACAAGGTGTCAGGCAGTACACCCCATCCACAGTGTCACATAGCCACTTACCAGTGACATCTTTGTCACAGGCATATTGCAGCACTAGAAAGCCCCAGACCCCAAGGACAGAGACACTAAGTGTTTCATTTTGCTTCGGTTTGGTGGGCAGCCAGGTGACCTAACCTAATGATAAAAGAGTAGGATCTCTTCCACCTCCCTCAAAGAAACCAACATCTCAAGATTGAAGGGGAAATAGAGATAGACTAAAAGACTGAAACAGGACCAGAAATGGGATTTTTTTTTTTTTTGCAAAGACAAGAAAATGCTAGAGATAGAAATAAGTAAAGAGGCATGAGAAAGGAGTGGTCATGTCTGCCTTTTCATCTTTGAATCATTGACTGTCATGCCCAGGAGCAAACCAAAAGCTTCACAGCTTTGATGTTAGAGTTGATGTTACATCCCACCAGAAGGACACAGAGTCCCCTCTCCCTTCCTGCCACAAACATACAGAAGCATACAGCTCCTTAGCAGCCTGTCCTGGATTGGACAGCACTGACAATTAATAAATTCATTTTTCTTTTGGGATAAGGTCTATCTCCTCGTGACTGACAGCTGCTAGAGGAAACAGGGAACCTCACCCTCTCCTTCTAGTGACAGATTGTTAAGTGTTTGGTAAGTCACCATATCCACAAGCCACACTTCCTCAAGGTGGAATAGATCTGTCTCTGACCTACTGAAATCTCATTTTCAAATAGTATTTTTACACATTTATAAGATACAATAATGGTGTGTGTGTGTGTGTGTGTGTGTGTGTGTGTGTGTGTGTGTGTGTGTGTGTGTAGTGTAGTGTATCCATCAAACCAGGGCATAGCATTTTCAATGTGTGCAGGTAGAGGACTGAGGAAAATACTGTCTTATTCTATTGTTCCCCACTTTTTTTTTTTTTTTTTGAGACAAGGTCTCTCACTAAACCTGAAGCTCACTATTTCCAGCCAGACAGCTTCTGGGATCTATTTGTCTCTACTCACAATGAGATTACAAACATATGAAGCCATGCCTGGCTTTTTACATGAGTGCTCGAGATTTGAACACTAAGTCATCTTGATTTAATAGTAAGCACTTCTACTCACTAAGCCATCTCCCAGCCCCAAACACTTACCATTTCTATTTTCATTTTATGTGAATGAGTGTTTTGCCTCCATGCATGCCTGTGCACCATGTGAGAGCCTGCTGCCTAGGGAGGCCAGAAGAGGCCACAGATTCCTTGGAACTGAGATTACAAACAGTTGTGAGCCATCATGTGGCTGCTGGAAATCAAACTTTGGTCCTCTGGAATAGTGGCCAGTGCTTTTATGTGCTGTGCCATCGCTCCATCTAGCATTTCTATATGGTGGAGATCACTATATTCTACTTATATGGCTGTTTTTGAAATGTGTCATAAATTTCAGTAGACTATTATTTCCCTACTGTGTTACAGAATACCAGAATTAATTCATCCTCTAGTAACTGTATTTGGGCTTCGGTTATCTACCCCTCCCTCCATCTTCCCTCTCCCAGAAAGTCCCAAGTCTCTAGTGATCAATACAGTAATAAATAGATTGTATTTGTTAGAGTTACTAATGCTATGATGAAACGTCATGACCAAAGCAACTTGGGAAGGTGTAGGGAGTTAAGGTGTACCAGGCCGAGAAGAGCCAACCTGGAGTCTGCCTAGCACTTTCAAAGGTGCTGATTGTGCCTAGTCAGTGAGGGGCAAACACTTGATCCTGCCTGAGTCCCTAGAAACAGGCTTTGTCAGAAGCCATGATCATGCCTAGCCAATGAGGGGCAACTATGCAATGTCAATAGATCAGAATGCCTGGGTGCTGGGAGGGTATATAAGTTCCTACTCATTGCCAAATAAGGGAATCTGAGGTGTTTTCCTTTCATCTGACTCCCAGGGTCTGTATCATTAACTTCGCATCTTCTCACTCCCTCCCCTGAGGGAGCCATTAGGACCCAGCAACAGAGAGGAAAAGATTTATTTGGCTTATGCTTCTACATCACAGTTCATCATCAAAGGAATTTAGGACAGAAACTCAAGCAGGGCAGGAACCTGAAGGCAGGGGCTGATGCAGAAACTACAGAGGAACACACTTTCTGGCTTGCTCCTCAGGGCTTGCTCAGCCCTCAGCACCCAGTGCCACCAGCCCCAGGGGTGGCATCATGTATACTTGGCTGGGCCCTCCCCCATCAATCACTAATTAAGAAAATGTCCCACAGACTTGCCTACAGCCTGCTCTTATGGACACATTTTCTCAATTAAGGCTCCCTCCTCTCTGATGACTCTAACTTGTGTCAAGTTGACATAGAACTAGCTAGTACATGGATAAATATATCTGAACATGTTATAAGTTTTACTTAACTAACCACCAAATGAGGGAACAAGTAAGTTGTTATAATTGGTTCAAAGGACAAAATGAAAGAACAGACACATTCACAAATAAAGAATATTGAACTAATGCACAAACAGAACCAAGCTAGCTCTTTTCACAATGGGAGAGGGACTAAACGAGCATCCATGCAAACAGGACAAGATGCATATCACTTTGCGTTGTTTTCAGGTACTTAGGATTTACGTTTGTTTGCCCACATGGCTTTAAAGTGCCATGATCTGGTGATATAAGCAGAACCCTATTGCTGCTCAGCTGTGAAGTTTCGGAGTCCACAGTCAAGTCAAAGGGGACTCATGAAGTCTGTGGGGGAACCTGTGTTCCCACCTCTCCATTGATTCCTGGTAGCCTTTGGTATCCCTTTGCCCTCACAACATCTGACTTGTGCCTTCGTTTTCATCTCAAATCTTTCTCCTTATGTGTGTCTGTGTCCAAATTCCCCACCTTCGTGGAAACACCAGTCATGTTGAATTAAGGGTGCTTCCTACGCCAATATAACCTCATCTCTAATTACATCTGCAGGGACCCTGTTTCCAGGCCAGGTCACATTCTAAGGGGGAAACAGTCAGAACTTTAACATAGAAATACAGGGGAAACCCAATTCAATTTTTAACCACTAAAGGAACCCCAGAGAGTCTCAATAAAACCATCTGAAAGTGTATATTCTAAACAGTGTAGAAAATTCTCCACTGAAGCACAAATTCCTTCCTTCCTGAGCCTTATAGAGAGCGTCCATAAAACAATTCCAAGAAGTATTACAAGAATATATGCGATAGCCTGGATCTTCAAGCTAGTGCCCTGCTAGGGTGTTCTTGCCCTTGAGATTACAGTTATTACTTGTGAATCTTTTGGGTAGATCTGGGTGTTTAAAGTCAGGTGTTGTGAACACTAGGACTGTTCAAATACTCTACCCTACCCTTGTAGAGACAATCTAGCAACTTTTATTAAATTCCAGGTTCCGACCCCGTCCACTATGCTCTACCTTGACCACCCACTAGAATCAGAAAAGGATGATGGTATTAGTCAGTTCAGCCTGGATAGCAAAGTACCCCAGACTAGGTAGCTCTCATGACACATATTTTCTCACAGACTGCATTGTTCTCTCTGAGGGCCTGTGTCTCCGTGGTTTGTGACAGCCGTCCTTGTTCGGAGACTTCACATAATCTCTACTTCTTGTCTGTATCCTGGGGTATTGTGTCCTAACCACTTCTTTTGATGTTGGGGTCCAGACATGACTTCCTTCTACACTCACATTCTAACAGGTTAAGTGTAAGAACTTCAATATATGAATTTGGGAATATAATAAAAAATTTCAGTTCTGTCTAATAAATATCCTGGCCTGGATAGGTCCAGCATTGTAATTTATTTCCTTTTCTTTCTTTCTTTCTTTCTTTCTTTCTTTCTTTCTTTCTGTCTGTCTTTTTTTTTTTTTTTTTGAGACAGGGTTTTTCTTCGTAGCCCTGGCTGAACTTGAACTCCCTCTGTAGACCAGGCTGTCCTTGAGCTCTGCCTACCTCTGCCTCCTGAGTGCTTAGATTAAAGGCAGGCGCCACCACTGCCTGGCCTTGGAATTGCTTTAAAAAGGTCTAAGGTGGGCCAGACAGTTCAAGAGGTAAAGGCATTTGGTACCAAGCCTGAGTTCAACACCCAGGACCCGAGTGGTAGAAGAGAATCAACCATACAAGTTGGCTTCCTACATCCACATGCATGCTGTGCCACATACATCCATGCAGACCCACAGAGATAAAATAAATACGTGTACAAAACTGAAAAGCTCCCAGGTGATTCCAGTGTGTGTCCAGCATTAAGAACCACTAGGGAGGAGCTGGGGTGATGACTCTGTAGCTGCTCTTGCAGAGGACCCAGGTTCCATTCTCAGAATCTTCATGTCAGCTCACAACCAACTGTAACTCTGGCTCCAGAGGATCCAATTCTCTCTTCTGGCTTCCAAGGGCACCAGTTCTAAACAAGGTGCACGTTCATACATGCAGGCAGAGGCTTGAACAAATAAAAATAAATACTTTTAAGAGCACAAAGGCTCTGCCGGCCTGACCCCTACTGAGGTGAGTTACTCTCTGCTCCTGTCCTATTCCTACCCAACTTCCCATTCACCCCAATCTCTCTGGGCCTGCACCTGCTTAGAGTGGACCCACCCAGGCAGGGAGGAGCTCCCTGAGTCAGGAAACAGCTCACTCTTCCTTCCCCTTTCCACCACCGGCCTGACCTTTACAGAGTGAGGAGATTACCAGGAGGGGCAAGACCATCCAGAGCTGCAGACTTTGCAGTCTTGACCCACACATACCGCCAGGTGACAAAAGGAGATAGAGAGACCCCCCCACCTGCACTCACTGAATAAGAACACACTCAACAACAGAAAGACCAATATGACACCACCAGAATCTAGGGACTCCACACCAGCAAGATTTGAAAAGCCCAACACAGAGGATGAAGAAAATTATCAAGTCGTAGAAGGTCAGAGAAAAGGTTGTTAAAAGTCAGAGAAAAATGTAAACTGTTTGCTATGGTTTCTCATGTCTACAAATAGTAAATTTTAAAAATTGGTAATATAAGTTAAAATTTTAACCATATTAAGTTAATTCTGTTTAAAAAGTCCTGTTTATTTCTCAAGTAAATTATGTATGCTTGTTTTAAAATGTTCTGTTTCCTGGCATAACCTAAGTTCTGTTACAAGCATACAGCTAAAACAAATGGTGCAGATCACTGCCATTTTGTAGCCAGCCACAAGGCACAAAATGACTGGTAGCCATTTTGCTGAAGTTAAAAAAAGGATACTTGAACCGCCATCTTGACTAAAGATGACCGCATGGAAATTAGAGGCACCATCTTAGAAACAAGTTTTTCAGTTAAGATACAAAATGTTGATGCTTCTATATATTATAGAAAGACATTAAGGGAATTTAAATTTCTTTTTAAAACCAGTTTTTTTAAATGTTTATGTTTTTTTAAAGATATTTTCATTAATGTTTGTACTTAAAGAGCTTCAATTTAGAATCATTTTTAAACAAAGCCTGACAATGTAAAGTTCTTGTTTTATAAAAGCTGCTTATTTATTATAAGATGTTACAGTTTATGTTTTCAGAAGTTAAGTTTAGGGCGTTAGTGGCACATGCCTTTAATCCCAGCATTCGGGAGGCAGAGGCAGGTGGATCTTTGTGAGTTCAAAGCCAGCCTGGTCAACAGAGCAAATTCCAGGACAGGCTCCAAAGTCACAGAAAAACCCTGTCTCAGAAATAAATTTAGTTTAAACAAGCAGCTAAAATGTTTACATGTAGCTACTGTTTAAGGAATATAAGGTAACTATATGCAGTTTTAAATTCAGCTGTGTTAAGTTTCAAATGTTTTACTAAGTTAAAACCAGTTATAGTCAGACTGAAAATTAATTACAGAAATAAGACCTTACCTAGCCACCTGTGTGCTTAATGTGTGCTTAAGGCAAGTAACTAAACAGGCAAACCTCTAATGCTTCAGAGACCTGCAGAATATGGCATTTAAAATGTTATCTTTAAAGTTTATAGTATCAGACAGACTGCCAGATCCTGACAGTGACCCAAAGTCTCCAAAGAAGATTATGAGGCACCCCAGTTCCTGCACCTGATAATGATGATGCTGACCAGTGAGCAAGATGCTCAGATGTGATACCTGCTGCCTCTAGGCCCTGGCAAAGACTGTGGACAAAGCTGCTGGACACTGAAAAATTGATTGCACCCCCTTTGCCTAGACAAAACAAGGTCAGTCTTTTCCACGTCCCTCTTCCACAGAGAGGAAAAAAACCTCTCACCTTATAGGCCTGGTGAAGATTGCTGTTCTTTGAGACATCTGCCTCCAGCAATAATGGAGAGACTTAGGTATGGCTAAGGTATGTATATGGAATGGCTTCTAACTGGCTTCTGTCACTTTTTAGTAGATTCGGACAAAATATACCCTTCTCAGATCTCTGAAATATTAATGGTTGTCAGCTTGACAGCATCAGACAGTCAGATCCACAAGACTATAGTCAGCATGTTAGCTGATAAAGTAATGACTACCTACTGTTCAGTCACGAGCTCAAGGTTTTTAAGTTTATTTTGGTTGTCATCTAAGTATAAACTTAAAGGGCTTTTCATCAGGCCAAAGGCACCTCTGTCTAATCCATACCTGGCTCTCTGGACAGAAGAAAAATGTACATACTTATAGCTCAAATCTATAGTTTTTGCTAGGACTCAAAGTTATAAATATGTTCCTGCTGCTTGAACAGATATCCAGATATCTGCTTTTTCTGCACTGTGAGCTTCAGTAAATAAGTTTTAACGTCTGTTCCCGATTTAAACAAGTCTTAAACAGGTTTCTGCTTCTGGCAGACATCTGAATATCAGTTGCTGACTACAGGCTGTTCCTAAGTAGATTTTGAACCCTGGACTTGCTATGGCTGTGAAGCAGTCCAGCTGATATGGACACACCCTGTCTCTGCAACAGAATCTGCCAACCAGAAGCTCCTGATGGAATCCCCATTGCCTAAATTCCCATTTTTGCTTTTGACTAGCATTTCAGCCTTCTTGGGTCCCTAACTTCATCCCAAAGTCAGCAGGAAGTAGCATGAGAATGAATATGTCACCCATTTTCCCTGGTTAAAATGCTAAGTCAAAAGGAACTCCCTTATATGGGGGAAGCCAATATCTCTCACTCCCTGGTGGGGACACTAGAGAGACAGCAATTCCATGGTTGGAATTTAAAAAAAAATGGGGGAATGAAGGGACCAGCTCCCCATTTCAGCAGCCATAACAGCCGAACACGTGCTTGTCTGACATTGTCTTAGTCACTAAGAGGTCAAACGCCTACCTCATGGCAAGGAACCAATCAGAAGTTAGCTGGTGGTGCTATGCTTTACGGCTCTGGGTGTGCTTTACAGACAAGTGCACAGCAATGATGCACAGAGCATAGCAATCACCCTGGGAGGGCCTATGGGCCATAACAACCAGTTGACCAATCAACACAGGGCAAGCCTGGAGGCATACCAATCCTGAGCCTGTGCGTACCCCTAGACACTCCCCTTACGCTGCCCTATAAAATCTCTATGCAGACGCTTCGAGCTGTCTTTCCTAGCCATACGCCATGGTGGATTGTGGAAGGCCCGAGCTAACATGGGGTTAGCTCATTAAACAACTATAATAAAGCCTCATGGAGTTTGCATCAAAAAAATTATCTTAGGAAGATGATAGAGACCTTTAAAGAGGAAACAAGAAAATCCCTTAAAGAAATAGAAGAAAAAAATCAATTAAAAAACTTACATGAAGTGGAGGAAAAGACAAACCAAAAAATTCAAGAAATAAACAAATCTCTTAAAGAATCTAAAGAAAGCCAAGAAAAAACAACCAACCAAGTGAAGGAAGAACTCAAAACAGTTCAAGGCATGAAAGCTGAAATAGAAACAATAAAGAAAACACAGAATGAGGCGATGCTGGAAATAGAAAGGCTGGATAAAAGATCAGGAACTAAATATGTGAGTATAACCAATAGAATTAAACAGATGGAAGAGAGAATCTCAGTTGTTGAAGACTCTCTAGAGGATATACAGTCATTGACCAAAGATAATCCCAAGTCCAACAAATCCCTAACACAAAATATCCAGGAAATATGGGACACCATAAAAAGGCCGAACCTAAGAATAATAGGTATAGAAGAAGGTGAAGAAATACAGCTCAAAGGTACAGAAAACATATTCAACAGAATCATAGAAGAAAACTTCCCCAACCTACAGAAGGATATGCCTATGAAAGTACAGGAAGCTTACAGAACACCAAACAGATAGGACCACAAAAAGAAGTCCCCTCAACACATAATAATCAAAACACCAAACCTACAGAATAAAGAGAAAATATTAAGAGCAGCAAAGGAAAAAGGCCAAGTAACATATAAAGGCAAACCTATAAGAATCACACCCAACTTCTCAATGGAAACTTTGAAAGCCAGAAGGTCCTGGATAGATATTCTATAAACACTAAAGAAGCATGGATGCCAACCCAGACTACTGTACCCAGCAAAACTTTCAATCATTATAGATGGAGAAAACAAGATATTCCATGACAAAACCAGACGTAAACAATACATATCCACAAATCCAGCACTACAGAGAGTTCTGGAAGGAAAACTCCAACCCAATGAAGATAACTACACTCACAAAAACATAGGCAATAGATAATCCAATTTTACCAAACACGTAAAGAAACAGAAGGGCAAAATCCACAGACAATGACACAACCAACAATAAATCCAAAAAAACAGGAACCAACAATCAATAGACATTAATATCCCTCAATGTCAATGGTCTTAACCTGCCTATAAAAAGATACAGGCTAACCAAATGGATACGAAGACAGAATCCATCCTTTTGCTGTATACAAAAACCCACCACAACTTCAAAGACAGGCGTTATCTCAGAGTAAAAGGTTGGGAAAAGATTTTCCAATCAAATGGGCGCAAGAAACAGGCTCACCAGCCTGTTTAGATATTAACAATCCCAATATCTAAAAAATTAGACTTCAAACTAAAATCAATCAAAAGAGATGAAGAAGGGCACTTCATACTCATCACAGGAAAAGTCCATCAAGATGAGGTCTCAATCCTGAACATCTATGCCCCAAATACAAAGGCACCCACATTTGTAAAAGAAACATGACTAAAGCTTAAACCACACATAAAACCACACACACTTATAGTAGGAGACTTCAACACCCTGCTTTCACCACTAGACAGGACCACCAGGCAGAAACTTAACAAAGAAACAAAGAATCTAACAGAAGTTATGACCCAACTGTGTTTAACAGATATCTATAGAACATTCCATGCAAACACAAAAGAATATACCTTATTCTCAGTGCCACATGGAACCTTCTCTAAAATTGACCACATAGCTGGCAACAAAGCAAACCTCCACAGATATAAAAGAATTGAAATAACCCCCTGTATCTTATCAGATCACCATGCTTTAAAGTTAGAAATCAACAGCAATGCAAATTGCAGAAAACGTACAAACTCGTGGAAAGTGAATAACACCCAATTGCACCATTCCTGGGTTGAGGAAGAAATAAAAAAAGAAATTAAAGACTTCCTAGAATTTAATGAGAATGTACATACAACATACCCAAACTTGTGGGACACTCTGAAAACAGTGCTAAGAGGAAAGCTCATAGCACTAAGTGCCCACATGAAGAAACTGGAGAATAGTCACACTAGAGAATTGACAGAACAACTGAAAGCTTTAGAGCAAAAAGAAGCAAACTCACCACAGAGGAGTAGACACCAGGAAATAATCAACCTGAAGGCTGAAATCAATAATGTAGAAACTAGGAAAACATTACAAAGAATCAATGAAACAAAGAGTTGGTTCTTTGAGAAGATCAACAAGGTAGACAAACCTCTATCCAAACTAACCAAAAAGCAGAGAGAGAGCACACTAATTAACAAAATCAGAAACAAAAAGGGGGATATAACAACAGACACTGAGGAAACCCAGAGAATCATCAGGTCATACTTTGAAAACTTGTACTCCACAAAATTATAAAATGTAAAGGAAATGGACAATTTTCTGGATAGATAGCACTTACCAAATTTAAGCCAAGAACAGATAAGCAGTATAAATCGATCTATAGCCCCTAATGAAATAGAAGCAGTCATCAAAAACCTCCCAACCAAAAAAAAAAGCCCAGGGCCAAATGCCCTCACTGCAGAATTCTACCAGAAATTCAAACAAGAGCTAATACCAGTACTCCTCAAATTGTTCCACACAATAGAAGCAGAACAGACATTGCCAAACTCTTTTTATGAGACTACAATCACTTTGATACCCAAGCCACACAAAGATACAACTAAAAAAGAAAACTACAGACCAATATCCCTCATGAACATCTATGCAAAAATACTCAACAAAATATTGGCGAATCAAATCCGAGAACACATCAGAAAAATCATCCACTATGATCAAGTAGGCTTCATCCCAGGGATGCAAGGATGGTTCAACAATTGAAAATCCATCAATGTAATCCAACATACAAACAAACTGAAAAAGAAAACCACATGATCATCTCGCTAGATGCTGAAAAAGCCTTTGACAAAATCCAACATCCTTTCATGATAAAGATCTTGGAGAGAACAGGCATAACAGGAACATATCTAAACATGATAAAAGCAATATGCACCAAACCAACAGTCAACATCAAACTAAATGGAGAGAAACTCAAAGCAATTCCTCTAAAATCAGGAACAAGACAAGGCTATCCACTCTCTCCATATCTCTTCAATTATTGTACTTGAAGTTCTAGCTAGAACAATAAGACAAGAAAAGGAGACCAAAGGGATACAAATTGGAAAGGAAAAAGTCAAACTTTCACTGTTTGCAGATGATATGATCGTCTACATAAGTGACATGAAAAACTCTACCAGGGAACACCTACAGCTGATAAACACCTTCAGCAAAGTAGCAGGATACAAGATTAACTCAAAAAAAAATTAGTAGCCCTACTATATACAGATGATAAAGGAAATGAGAAAGAAATCAGAGAAATATCACCCTTCACAATATCCACAAGCAACATAAAATATCTTGGGGTAACTCTAACCAAAAAAGTGAAAGACCTGTACAGTAAGAACTTTGAGTCTTTAAAGAAAGAAGTTAAAGAAGATACCAGAAAATGCAAAGATCTCCCATGCTCTTGGATAGGTAGAATCAACATAGTAAAAATGGCAATCTTGCCAAAAGTAATCTACAGATTCAACGCAATCCCCATCAAAATCCCAACACAGTTCTTCACAGAACTTGAAAGAACAATACTCAACTTTATATGGGAAAACAAAAAACCCAGGATAGCCAAAACAACTCGGTACAATAAAGGATCTTCTGGAGGCATCACCATCCCTGACTTCAAGCTCTATTATAGAGCCATAGTCCTGAAAACAGGTTGGATTTGGCACAAAAATGCACAAACCAATGGAATAGAATTGAAAACCCTGATATTAACCCACACACCTACGAACACCTTATTTTTGACAAAGACGCTAAATCTATACAATGGAAGAAAGATAGCATCTTCAACAAATGGTGCTGGCACAACTGGATTCAGACATGCAGAAGATTGCAGATAGATCCATATCTGTCACCATGCACAAAACTTAAGTGCAAATGGATCAAAGATCTCAACATAAATCCAGCCACACTGAGTCTTCTAGAAGAGAAAGTGGGAAGATACCCTTGAACAAATTGGCACAGGAGACCGATTCCTGAACATTACACCAGTAGCACAGACATTGAGATCTGCAATTAATAAATGGGTCCTCCTGAAACTGAGAAGCTTCTGTAAGGCAAAGCACATAGTCAATAAGACAAAACAACAGCCCACAGAATGGGAAAAGATCTTCACCAACCCCACATCTGACAGAGGGCTGATTTCCAAAATATACAATGAACTCAAGAAGCTAGCCACCAAAACACCAAACAATGAAATTAAAAAATGGGGTGCAGAACTAAATAGAGAATTCTCAACAGAGAATCGGAAATGGCTGAAAGACACTTAAGAAAGTGCTTAAAATCCTTGGCCATCAGAGAAATGCAATTCAAAACAACTCTGAGATACCATCTTACACTGGCCAGAGTAGCTAAATCAAAAACACCAATGACGATCTATGCTGGAGAGGATGTGGAGAAAAAGGAACACTCCTCCATTGCTGGTGGGAGTGCAAACTTGTAAGACCACTTCAGAAATCAGTATGGCAGTTGCTCAGAAAAATGGGAATCAGTCTACTTCAAGATCCAGCAGTTCCCCTCTTGGGCATACACCCAAATAATGAACGTCCATACAACAAGGACATATGTTCAACCATGTTCATAGCAGCATTGTTTGTAATAGCCAAAACCTGGAAGCAACCTAGATGCCCCTCAACTGAAGAATGGATAGAGAAAATATGGTACATTTATACTATGGAGTACTACTCAGCAGAAAAAAGCAATGGAATCTTGAAATTCGCAGGCAAATGGATGGAACTAGAAGAAACCATCCTGAGTGAGGTAACCCAGTCACAAAAAGACAAACATGGTATGTACTTATTTATATATGAATTTTAGACATAGAGCAAAGGATTGCCAGCCTACAATCCTCTTCACCAAAGAAACTAGAAAACAAGAAGGACTCTAAAGGAAAAATGCATGGACTCCAGGAATGGGAAGGGGCAGGATCTCCTGAGCTAATTGGGAGCATGAGGGTAGGGGAGAGGGAGCTGCCAGAATGAGAGGAGGAGAAGAGGGGAGAGGAGGAAATGAAGGAGCAGAAATGTTGAGTTGGGGGAAGAATAGAGGAAAGCAGGATGAGAGATACCATATCAGAGGGAGCCATTATAGGTCCAAGGAGAGATCTGGCACTAGGGAGATTTCCAGAGATGTACAAGGATGACACAAACTGACAATCTAGGCAATGGTGGAGAGGATAACCTAAACACCCTTCCCCTATGATGAGACTGATGACTACTTTTTATGCCATCCTAAAGTCCTCATCCAGTGGCTGATGGAAGCAGAGGTAGACACCCACAGATATACACTGAACTGAACTCTGGACCCTAGTTGCAGAGAGGGAGGAATGAAGATCAAAGGGGTCGGTAAAACCGACTGGTGAAACCCACAGAAACAGCTGACCTGAACAAGGGGGAGCACACTGACCCCAGACTGCTGTCTGGGAGGCCAGCACAGGACTGATCCAGACCCCTGAACATGAATGTCAATGAGGAGGCCTCTTCACTCTAAGGGGCCCCTGGTAGTGGATTAGTATTTTTCCCAGGTATAAGAAGGGACTTTGAGAGCCTGGACACATGGGGGAGGGCCTAGGCCCGGCCCAGGATGATGTGGTGGACTTTGGGTAGTCCCTGTCGAGGGCCCTACCCAGCCTGGGGAGTGGAGGGTGGATGGGTGGGGGCAGGGGGGGGTTGGAGGGAGGGGAGGGAGAAGGGATTGACATGTGAAGCAAGCTTGTTCCTTAATCGAACTAATAAAAAAATTACAAAAAAAAAACATATTGCATGAGCACTGACTCTTACCACTGCATCTAGCCATCTCGAGGAGTAGAGCCAAGGGGGGAGGGGGCAGGTGGGTGGTTGGGTGGAGGGGGGGAGAGGGACAAGGGATTGACATGTGAAATTATAATTTTGTAAAAATTAAATAAAAAAGAGCACAAAGATGACCTTCAGTGAAGATTTTCATCCCAGTTCAAGTTACAAGTATGTGCACCATAGTTTTCCCACTTATAAAATGAACCAGGTGGATGAAACAATTTCAAAATCTCTTTCAGTGTTGAAATTTCAAGACCACAGAGGGAAGAAAATAACCCAGAGCCTAATTCTTCTTTCATCCTGAACACTGCAACCTTTCATGGCATCCTGATAAGAAATGGTCCATTTGGGGTTCAAGAGGAAATGTAAAGAAACAGGAAAGTTACCGGAGGATCAACTTCTAGCCAATCGGGCATCCCGCAGTAATACAGTTGGGCAGGACGCTCATGGCATTCTGCCTAAGTGCTTTTGCAGCTGAAAGCTATCGGGAAAACATCAAGGGGCACCGTCATTAGCGTCTGCATGCAGCTGCAATGGGACTCCTCTGAGAGCAAATTTGCACAAAGAGTGTGGTATGCTAATTAAAATGGAATTCTGTGTGGACATTTTGCTGGTGGATTAGTTAAATGCAATTAGCATCTGGGGCAGAAAGGCACTCTGGGAAAGAGACTGAGCTAGGTGCATTTTGGGTGGGTTGGAAGAGTTAAGATTTAGCTATGGTGCTTAAGGGAGCTGATTCTGCAACTCTCCTTCGGGGCTCTCATCTCCCCAGTGAGATGGAATTTTGCAAAGCAGTCTAGGAGAATTCCTACCATCAGGCCACACAACAGACTCACTGCTTCTTGGCCTTACACCACCTTTCTACTTCATGTCTTCCTCACTACCATTCGAGACATAAATGTAACAAAAGGAGATAAGTGTCATGTTTGTTGATAAGACAACCAGTTATTTAACAAAACAAGTTGTATCTTTATAGGAATCTCCTCCACAGAATCTTCCAAAATTAGGAATGGAAGCAGGTTACAAACTGTGAAGTAAATGGACTGCATAAGCCAGGCAAGACAAATTACAGGAAAACAAGTGTGAGCTAAAATAATTGATTTCCTTTTCCTTCTCCCAGAAGCAAGATGAAGAAGTCTAGAGTTAGGAGACAAGATAAGAAATGGAGGTATAATTCTGTGGTAGAGCACTTAACTGATGTGTGAAGCCCTGGGTTTGATCCCTTGTGATGAAATCTTTTTAATGTTGAATTAGTAGAAGATAAAGCAAGTTAGGAAAATGATAGTGGCTGAGAATCCTGTGGATTATGAAGAGGAAGGAAAACATAAGAGGATCTCACCAGGAGTTTGGGTTAAATGAGTGGGCTTCTGCTGTGTCTTAAATAATGTTAGGAAGGGAGTCTCACTGCTGCCATACACAACACAGGACAATGACACAGGGGGCAATCGGGAGACACAGAACACTGCCAGTTGTGATGGTGCACACTTTTAAGCCCAGCACTTGGGAGGCAGAGGCAGGCTGACCTCTGTGAGTTCAGGGACAGCCTGGTCTCCATAACGAGCTCCAGGCCAGCCAGAGCTACAGAGTGAGACCCTATCATTAAAAACAAAGAGAGACCCAGAAAGTCCCCCACATCATTGTGGTGTACACAGAAGGTGAAAGTTTGGTTGACACCTGCTATGGTTCAAATATGCTCAGTACATCCCTGGAAAGTCCTTTTGTGAAGCTTGGTCCAAAGAGTAATGGCATTCAGAGGGAGCAAGGCTTTTAAGAGTGAGTCCTAGTGGAAGTTCTTAGAACAGTTAGGATTGATCCATTGGAAGGGATATCAGTGTGTCTGATTTCATGTTTGAAATATGATCCTTTCTCCCACACTTGCTCCTCCATCTGGTGAGAAGTCCTCCCTGGAGCAACATCACACCATTTCAACTCAACCTCCAAAACTAAGAGACACATGAACCTCTTTTCGTTATAAAGATTAACCCGCCTCAAGTATTTCAATACCATAATTAACGACAAATTTGATGCTACACAAGTCACTTGGACACGAGAGACAAGAAATATTAGCTGTGTAACTATTGATGCCAAGAGAACCCTAAAGCATCATGGAAGTCCCCAACAGGGCTCAGAGAACAAATCTCCTTGGTGCAATTACAAGTATGTAAAGGCTTGAAGAAGGAGTGTTCCACAGTTCTGAAACGTGGATCCACAGGATGGGGTGGATTGATTGATGCCGTTCCAAATGTGTGGGAGGAACCTGGTTCTGCAATATCGAAAAACATACAAAGTGGATTCTGCTGCCACACAAGGAAACACTACTGCTGCCAGGGAGTAGAAGCATGGCTTAATACAGAAACAGACAGGAGGCAGCCGGGAAGGACCACTGCCTCTCCCCTTTCCCCAAGGTTGTACCTCCTACTGGTGAAGCCAAGAGGTAAACAAATTGTTCAGAGTGTTGCATTTGTTTATGTTGTGGAATATTTGTTTAACTATGTAAAGATATGTTGCATTTGTTTAGTTGTGTAAAGATGTGTTGCTGTTTTACCTTGCCTGCCTAAGGCACCTAATTGCTCTAATAAAAAGCTGAATGGCCAGTAGAGAAGGAGGAGGTATGGGCAGGACTTCCTGGGGGGAGAGTAAGTAGGAAGAGTAATTTAGGCTCAGGGAAGGAAGAAAAAGACACAACAAAGAGACACCAGGTAACAGGCAGCCAGACACAAAGGAAGCAGAACATACAGAACAACAACCAAAAAAAAAAAAGGTAAAATGTCCTAAAACAAACCATAAATGAACAGAAACAGGTTAAATTAAGTTAAAAGAGCTAGTGGAAGCTAGAGGCAGGTGGATCTCTGTGAGTTCGAGGCCAGCCTGGTCTCCAGAGTGAGTGCCAGGATAGGCTCCAAAGCTACACAGAGAAACCCTGCCTCGAAAAAAAAAAAAAAAATAGAGCTAGTGGAACAAGCTTAAGCTAAGGCCGAGCTTTCAAAATTAATAATAAGTCTCTGTGTCATTATTTGGGAGTTGGTTGATGGGACAAATGGCATCCCACATTGGGTGCCATTTGTAGTTGAAATTTTCTTTGGGACGATAACCAGTTCCCAAATAAAGACACGGAGACTTAGTTATTAATTAGGAAGGCTCAGTCTTAGCTTAGGCTTGCCCCCATTCGCTGGCTGTTATAATTTTAAATTAACCCATTTATGTTCATCTACATTTTGCCTCGTGGCTTTTTACTTTTCATTCTGTATGTCTAACTCCCTCCACGCCTCATTGGCATCTCATGCACACCACGATTATCTCCTCCTCCTCCTCCCTCTGTGCCTGGAAGTCCTGCCCATACCTCCTGCCTAGCTATTGGCCATTCAGCTTTTTATTTTACCAATTACAGCAATATATTTACACACAGTGTACAAGTGTACAAATACCCCACAACACTTATGAGCTCTCCCCAATTTTTTTTTTTTTTTTTTTTTTTTTTTTTTTTTTTTGGTTTTTCGAGACAGGTTCCTCTGTGGCTTTGGAGGCTGTCCTGGAACTAGCTCTTGTAGACCAGGCTGGTCTCGAACTCAGAGATCTGCCTGCCTCTGCCTCCCGAGTGCTGGGATTAAAGTTGTGTGCCACCAACGCCCGGCTTCTCCCCAATTTTATATGCTGAAATCTCAGCCCCCACTCCCCTGCCCCAAGGTGGTGATATAAGGAAGGGTGTGAATGACAGGGCAGTAATTAGATCATGTAGACAGAGCTCTTGTTAAGAGGATTGCTGCTCTTATAATCTAGGCCTAATGGAACACATTCTCCCCCTAAACCTTGCAAAACCACAGTGAAAACTACTATTATGGGAAACAGGTCTTTATCAGCGCCCAAATCTTCTACTGCCTTGATCTTAGACACCTCAGCCTCCAGAACTGTGAGGAATAAGCATCTGTTGTTCATGAATCGACAGCCTAAGTTATTTTGTTACAGAAATCTGAACAGAGTAAGATAAAGTATCAGCATTTTCTGTCATTTTCCACCATTTTGGTGCTGAATATCTAAGCTCTCAACCCTGAATTATTCCAGGAACGTAAAGTTTAACTTTTTAAAAAGCCTGCACATAGTAAGAGCCACTTGTATGAAATTATACATTTGACCAGTAATCGTGTCCTAAATTGATTTGGCTGTTACATTCAAATAAAGAGTTCTCAACTACCTGGCTTCTCCGGAAGAGCAATTAAACCTGTTGATGAGCTGATCCCCACGAGGAGTCTCAAAGATGGAGCGAGAGGAGAGTTGGTGAAGGCAAAGGCATCTTTCTAGGTGACAGCAAACACCCAGGTGTACCTTAAAAGGTGCACAGCAAGATCATGGTGGTGGTGGCCATGTCAGACAAAGAGTTAAGCTTCTGCTTCCTTTCTGAAGTTCATGCAAACGTGAATGGGAAGTGATGTCTGTGATAAATCACAGGCGTGAGCAGCAGCCTTTGGTCTGGCAATTTGGGAGCTTATTATGTACTGACTCATGTAGTCGGGGACAGCACCAGTGCAGTCTCAGCTATGATATATAAGGCGGTGACACTCTGACGGATGCCCACTCTTAGCTTCTCATCTCTGAAAGCCTAAATGTGCCCTTTCTCCCTCCAGATGCAGTAAATTTACATTGACTTAGGAGATGCCCTCCCAAAAATGTCAAGCTGTATTTAAATGCATTTCTTTTTAGAGCACTGGATGCCATCCTAGCCCAGCTGGCTGCTCTGTCCATGTAGAGTTCTGTATGACTTGGATTTGCAGTCCCTTCTCAGCAGTCGCAACCCTTGTTCTAAGGAACCTTTAAAGTCAAAACAGCAACCCAGCTGCCAGTCAGTGGAGGAGTTTTACCATCTTCATTTAACCCAAGGCTGTGGGGCATGAAGGAGCATCCTCTCAAAAATGCCCTTGATTGGGCTGCAGAGACAGCTCAATCAGTAAAGTGTTCACTATGCAGATATAAGGATATGAGCTCAATTCCTAGAAGCAACATAAAAATGGGTGGTGGTCGATCATGCCTTTAATCCGGGAGGCAGAGGCAGGTGGATCTCTGTGCATTTGAAACCAGCCTGATCTACATGAGCTAGTTCCAGGACACCCTCCAAAGCCACAGAGAAACCCTGTCTCACAAAAACAAACAAACAAAAAAAATGTCAGGCATGGTGATGTGCACTTGTAATCCCGGCATTTGAGAGGGACAGGAAAAGACAAGCAGATCTCTGGGCTCACTGGTCAGCTGGCCTAGACCTCAACAAGCTCCTGGCTGTGAGAAATCCTGTCTCAAAACACCAAGATGGGTGATACCTTAAGAACAAAATCCAAGGTTGACCTTTCTAGCACAGGCACACATACACACACACACACACACACACACACACACACACACACACACACACTGTGCTCATGAATGAGACCATAGTTGCCATCACTACTTTCCTGACTTTATGCACATGCTGTCCTCAAGGGGAAGAGCCTCTATCTGAGCACAGGAATAAGTAGAAAATGCTTCTCTGGGCCCTGGCTCAGAAGCAAAGCTCACCTTGAGAGTTTCAGGCTGCTGAGTTTCCTCCCCAGGGTCCAGACACACCATTCCTTCTTCCATGGCAGCATCGTGTGCTTATTAATGCACAATTTTTCTGAACCCCTGGATTGCAAACACCTCGAGTTCCAAGCAAAGGGGCTGAAAGGTGATGGAAAGTAGAGCACAGTAGCTAACATTTTTTAAATTGTATGTATTTATTTGTATGTGTATAGTTGTTTTGCCTACATATATTTCGGTATACCACGTGTGTGCAGTGCCTGCAGAGGCCAGAAGAGGGCTTTGGATCCCATGAGACTGTAGTTACAGAGGGTTGTGCTGGGAATTGAAAGAACCCAGGTCCTCTAGAAGAGCAGCCATTGTTCTTAACCTCTGAGCCAACTCTCAGAGGCTAACTTCTAAAGTGCTTCTTTCAAACATTCAGTGCCAAATGCAAATCCCAATTCTTCCACTTGGTTTTGGTAAGTTATTCAACATCCCAGACACTTCCTTTGTTTGTTTGTTTCGTTTTGTTTTGTTTTTCCCCCCTGAGACAGGGTTTCTCTGTGTAGCTTTGTAGACCATGGCTGGCCTCTCAGAGATCCACCTGCCACTGCCTCCCATGTACTAGGATTAAAGGCATGTGCCACTACCGCCTGGCCTAACATCCCAGATTCTTAGTGTCTTTACCTGAAAATGGGGATATGACTATATACTTTATAGTTCACCAGAATCTAGGAACAAAACGATGGAGAAAAGGAAGGAAGAGAGAGGATGGAAAACAGTTACCACAATACAGCAAAACAAGAGAAAAGAGTTCCTTCCTGTGCTTCACAGCAAAATTGGACTACTGCCATGGACAACTAACTATCAACTAGATTTCAAGGGATGAGCTGCAAAGAGATGAGCCTGGATGTGACACAAAAAAGACAGACAGATATTTGAAGTGACAGAAATGTGAAAAGGGGGCTAGAGAGATGGCTCAGTCTTTAAGAGAATTTGCTACTCTTATGAGGATTTGTGCTTGGTTTCTATGTCAGCTGGCAACCACCTATTACTCCCATCCCAGGGGATCTGACACCCTCTTCTGGCATCCTTGGGTACTAGGCACACCTAGCAGCACACATTCATATACACAGCAAACACCCATAAACATAAATTTATATATATATATATATATATATATATATATATATATATATATATTCAACAAAAACCGTGAATTCACTTGACTTGATCATTATATATTATATACATATATCAAAACAGCATGCCATATTTCATAAATACAAACAGCTATTATGCTTCAATTTGAAAACTGTATCTTCTTCATAGTGCTATGTGAGCACTTAATAAAATAATGTCTGTAAAGCGCCCAGTCTGATCCAGCAAGCCTCCCTTTATAAATGGTAGCTGTGGTTATTAGGCATTCAGAAGTACCATAAACCAGAAAAAGCAGCTCGTTTCTCACCTGCAGTCCTCTCCGGTTGCCCCTTAAATTATCTGCTCTGCTCCATAACCACATAGTGTTATTACCAGGGGGAGATTTTAAAAATTGTAATAGCCAAATAAAATGTCAAAACGTCAATGTATTTATTTTATGTGTATGCATGCTTTGCCTGTGACGTGCACCACATTCAGGCCGTGCCCTTGGAGTCCAGAATAGGGCATTGGATCCCCCCCAAAAGTGTAAGGGTTCATTGTGAACCACCATGTGGGAGCTAGGAATCTAACCCAGGTCCTCTGCAAGAGCAACAAGTGTTCTTAACTACTGAATTCATAGACACAAGAACTCGGATGCCCAGGCTGCCTCTCAGCCAGGTGACTGGGACACATGGTGGGGAGGGGGGGCTGAACACTATGGCCGCAACCAGAGACACATTCTGAGACAAGGACTTGGTCTTCGTCTCCTACTGACCCATAAGCTCTTTCTATTGACCCTCACCCTACTCATGCCTCCCTGCCTTCCCTCAGGACTCTCCTGATCTCTCTCATCTCTTTAATGCCAAGTGTACACTTCCTTCTGCTTCTTGACCCTTGCATCAGGACCTCTCACAAAGCATGGCATCCCCAGTACCAACACAGAGGATGTACATAGTCTGTATTCAAGCACTATAATAATGTATGCAAGGGATTTGAGCAGCCTTGAATTTGGGTTTCGGGGGAGGGATGGTAGTGGAATGCACCCCTGGGGATACTGAGCAGTTACTAGACACTGTCAGAGAGCCAAGCATACACAATATGAAGTCCGGAGACCAAGCAAAAGCAGTCCCAAGGAGTTGATCATAAAAATCAGCATCTAAGGACTGGAGAGGTGGATCAGCAGTTAAAAGCACTTGCTGCTCTTGCAGAGGACTTGAGTTCAATTCCCAGCATTCATATTGGGCCACTCATAACTGCCTGTAACTCCAGCTTCTGGAGAGTCTGACATCTCTGACCTCCAAGGACACCTGAGAAGCAGAGAGTGGGGCAGAGGGATCTCTTCTTTAAAAAAATAAAAAAAGTCAGCATCTGCAAACACAAGATTTCTTTAAAAATTAAAGTTTGAAAAATGCGTGCTTAAAAGCTGATGGAAAATCCCTACTGAGCTCCCACCCAGGCAGAGGCCTGAGCAGAATAGATGGTAGCAGAGAAGACCCAGGAGAAGATTAGAGTATGGTGAATTCCCTGGTAGGAGCTGCTAGGCACAGGGGCAATCTATCAAGAAAGGCAACATTGTACTGTATGGTAAGACATGCTCTAAAAATGCTGTTCACTGGCAGTGCCCTGAGGCAAAGGACATAGACTGACAGTGAGTCTCCAGGTGCCTGCTTTAGAAGCCAGCGGCCGCCCCAAACCATCAAATACCTTGGTTCCCATGGCCAAGTGCCTAAGAGCATAGACACAGACACAGACACAGGCACAGACACAGACACAGACACAGACACAGATACACACACACACACACACACACACACACACACACACACACACACACACCACATATACACATACCACACACATACCCCACACCAGACAAACACACACCACACACATGCCCCACAGACACCTCCCACCCCACCACACACACATCCTACATTGCATACCACAGACACACACACACACACACACACACACACACACACCACACCCCACATCACACACCACACACACACCACACACACACCACACCACACATACACACACACACACACACACACACACACACACACACACACACACCCTGGAAATGCAGAGAGAAGCTAGGATTTAGACCCTGGGGCTTTGACTCTGTGCTGCAGAAATGAAACGCAATCTTCCATCTGCATACCCTGGAGACAGCACAGGAACTCTGAGCCAGCTCCAGAGATTGTTTCAAGGACACATCTGACCTCTGAGGTTAGGTCCCTGGTAGTCAGAGTTCAAGGACATGGGATCACCCCCCATCTCTGCCTAAGGATTCTCAGCATAGATGAGCCATGGTCAGGACCCACTAATGAGATAAAAACAAATCAACTCTGGGCTCAGCAAGAAGAAGGCATCAGGCAGACTCCAGAAGGAGCTATGATTGTCAGAAAGCCAGGCTTTGGAGACTTGAGGTTCTTGACAGCTGCCAGCAGGCACCCTTGGCCATGGGGTCTGGGCACTCTGGAACTGGGATTACCAATTGAGCACCTGGAGCCCTGGCAACCAGAACAAGCCACTCAGTGCAGCAGTCTCTCATACTTTCAGGTAAAAGTCTGTGTTCCTTGGCTTTTCATAAAATATCTGTAGTCACAAGAGTGTTTTAAATATTTTGCTTTTATGAATATGTATGTATGTGTATGTATGTATGTAATGTGTGTGTGTGTGTGTGTGTGTGTGTGTGTGTGTGTGTGTGTGTGTCTGTGTGTGTGTGTCCTGTGTGTCTGGTGCCTGCAGAGACCAGAAGAGGGTGTCTGATTCTTTGGAGCTGGAGTTACAATCTATTGGGAGTCACTGGATATGGGCTCTAGGATCCAAACTTGGGTCCTCTGGAAGGGCAAGAAGCACTCTTAACCACTGAAAATGTCTCTCCATCCCCACAAAAGACTGTTCTTAATCATCGCTCAGGACATCCTTTGGAAGCAGGGAACATGCAGGAACATGGTGATTGGTGGGAGTCAAGGTACTCAGGTAGAAGTCACAGAAGGTAGGAAGGAACTTGAGGGATTCAAACTCAGATTGCCATCCCCATACATCCTCAGTCACAGCAGGCTCACCACTATCACGATGCATCAGTAGTTCTCATTTTGACTTGTGGGGCATTAAAGCTATGTAGTGTGTGGCCAGGTGACCTCGCTCCCCACCCTCAGGCATAAACCAGTGAAAGCCACACACTCATAACACTAGCACCTAAACCATTCAAGCTGAACCAACAGTTCAACAATAGCCCAACCAGCACTGGGGTGGCAACACTTGAGTCAGACCTTATGTCAGAGCTGCATCACACACAAAGCTGAGTATTTAACACAGATCAGCTTTAACACTCCTCACATGAAGCAGCCATTGCTCTAATCCCCATTGTCCAAATCAAGAGTCTGAAGTCACACAGCAAGTACCTCAAGGAAATGAGATCCCAAAAGCTGTACTCTTTTCTTTTATTTTTTAAGACAGGGTCTCATACAGCCCAGGCTGACCTCAAACTTAATATGTAGTCAAGGATGACCTTGAACTTCTGATGCTCCTGCCTTCACCTCCCAAGCGCTAGGATTGTAGGGATGCACTACCACACCTGATTTATGCTGTGACCGGGATGGAACCGTGGGCTTCATGCATACCAGTCATGCACTCAGCCCCTGCATGGATACTTTTAACCATTCCTCTGCATAGTCCTCCCCCTACCCTCCAGAAGAAACAGGAAGCAGCTGCCATGTGTCAAGCACTCTGTTAAAGATGGGCAGACACAAGTGAAAAGAAACACCTCACTAGTGAGGAAGCATGAAATCTCCCGGAGAGACCTATGCAATTCAGATGACTGCACTGTAATGTGAGGCCAGTGGCTTCCGTAGCACTATGTCACAAGACCCAACAGAAGAGACGGTGGCAGGGTCCAGCAGGTCTGAATCAGAACCCTGGCTCTTCTGGATGTCTTGTAGGACCCTTCATGGAGTTGGTCTAAGAATTAGCTGTTAATGGAGCCTGTTGAATGGCTCCCTGGTGTGGGGAGGGAAAGCAGAAGACTGTTCCATAAGGTAAGCCAGGCAGTCCTGATGGAGGGGTGGGGGGAACTGGCCTCTCTACCCTCAGGACAAGCCTGCAGCCCTCACAAACCTCAAATCCAGTTTTGGGGGAGACAGTGATTGCTCCCACAGATGTGCCAGAAGAAAACATGAACCCCATTCTCACACTGACTCTGGGGGCAGTGACTGGCACCATCTTAAAGAACCCGTTGTTTAAAACTTAGGGACGCTGAGGGCTTGAGAACAGACAGCAATGACTAGTGGAAGCCTGGATTGACCCTGTCACAGCCCTCACTGAAAACAAGAGCCTTGTCCTCTGGTACATGCTCATCCTCCCCGGTTGCTTAAGTGTGTCTGTGGGGAGGATCTCAATGCAAAGTGTCCTCCAGCCTTGCCTGCCTCCTCAGTAAAACCTGACCTCATACCCTGTCTGCTTCATCTCTCTTGGCTTCACTTATCTGCAGTCGTCAACTTTAGCCAGTCTCCCTCTGCCCTCAGTAGTAGATACCTACTCCATGTTGAAGCCTCCCAGAGGAGCCCTGCTCATTGTGATACTTAGTGTTTCTTTGTTTGGCTTGGTTTTTTGAGACAAGGTTTCTCTGTGTAACTTTGGAACCTGTCCTGGAACTCATTCTGTAAACCAGACTAGCTCAGGAGACCAGGCTGCCCTCAAACTCACAGAGATCTGCCTGCCTCTGCCTCCCGAGTGCTGGGATTAAAGGTGTGTGCCACCACCACCCGACATGATACCTAGTTTTATGTCATCTTAACACAAGCTAGAGTCATTTAAAAGGAGGTAACCTCAACTGAGAAAATGCCTCCATAATATCTGGCTGTAGCGCATTTTCTAAATTAATGATTGATGAGGGTGCTCACTGTGGATGGTGTCATTTCTAGGCTGGCAGTCCTGGGTTCTAGAAGAAAGCAGGCTGAACAAGTCATGATGAGCCAGCCAATAAGCAATACTCTCCATAGTCTCTTCATCATCCCCTGCCTCCAGCCTTGCTTGAGTTCCTGTCCTGAATTCTTCGGTAATGGATTAGGATGTGAAAGCATAAAGCAAATAAACCCTTTCCTCCCCTGCTTGCTTTTGGCCATGCTATTTCATCACAGCAATAGTAATCCAAATTAGGACACTCATCTTCAGGGCTGCAGACAAGGTGGAGCAATTAAGTCTGTCTTCACATCGGCTCAATACATCCATCTAAGTGGGAAACACCTCCAGAGAATTCATTACTTGCTCAGTCCTCTTTTCAAACCTGCTGCATCTCCAATCCCACCAGCCCTCCCAGAGCCTTGCAGTTCAGAACAGAAAGGAAGGTCCATCAACAGGACATGCGGCTGCCTGTCTATTTGTGATAAACACAGTGAAATCTCACTTCAGGAACAAGTCCAGAAGCTCAGCCAGGCTATGCGGCATGCCTACTGATGAAGCAAGTGCCTCCTTCCCTGCCTTGCAGCAACAAGGCCTTCCGAGATGAGCAGAGGCATGAAGAGAAGGCAGAGAAATTTCACAGGGCGTGTGTGATATTGGCCTGTCTGCCCAGCCTTCCCTCAGCAGACAGAAAATGTGAGAGCAGAGCCAGCACTTCCAGAGAAGAATTCTTCAACTGCTTTCTGCCTCAATCACCCAAGCTCTAAGTAGAGTAATAAAAGTGCTGTGCCAAGTAAGATGGTTGTGAGGAATTGGTAAGTTAATATGTAAATCACTTAGGACAGCTCCTAAGCTAGAGTAAGCATTGGACAAGCACACACCCCTGCTATGACTATCATTCGCAGTTTCTGCTCCTAGTTACTTACAGCCCCTGGAGACAGATGAAACCCAACACAGCTCCATAATCTGAGCTTTCGTGATTGCAAATGCAATCAAAACAGATGCTCACTGAGAACTTGCTGTGTGTTTTCTTTAGCCATCAGAGCCATTCTGTATGTCTGGTCTTATTTCCCTCACATTATAGACTAGAAAAGTGAGGCTTAAGGAGTTTGGGGGAGTTGGTCAGGGATATGAATGAGCAAAGGGGCCAACTGACAGCATATATGATTTATCTTTAGTGTCCACTCCAAAGTCTAAATATCAGAGGGTGTCGGAACCTTCTAGAAAGATCCAGAATCATGGAGAAAAAACTCTCGCCTCAATTCACATTTAAGTTTAAGGTGAAATTTCTTCAACATTTAGAGATCTTTAGTTGCAAACAGTGCAAATTTTATTTCCCTAACAGAAGCAAAAGGAGAAACCATGGAAGAAGACTGATGCTCTCAGAATCAACTGAAAGCCTACCCACTATGTCTGGACTCTGTTTAGGGATACAAATGGTTCCTAAAAGGAGAGAAACCAGGAATGAATGGTCTCACTTCAAAATTGGCAGCAGGGCAAGAGGCCACCTATGGATGGGGTGTCACTAGATACTTGTAGTCATCTCTGATTTGCTCAGATTACAGGAAATCAGGAGTCACTTGGTTTGGGTAACAAGTCCACTCTATTGAGTTAAGGACATTGTCAGGCTTGCCCCAACTGGGGAAGACATACTCCCCACCCCCATCAGATGGTCTCAGGGTGCTGTTTGGAAGAACTGGGGGTTGGATAGACCCAGAGCACACTCACCACTACTATGAGTCTTTCCAAGGTACACACACAAACACACACACACACACACACACACACACACACACACACACACACACACACAAGAAAGGAGTTCCACAATGAGAGGTAAGTCAAGTCACTTTCAGAGAGTAAGCTCATGACTTCAGCAATGTGTATGATGCTGGCCAATCTGTCCAGTCTTGCCTGCCTCAAACAGAAAACCATAGAACATGTTTCTTTGTGTGTTACTTCGTGAAATATGAAGTTCTTAGACTTTGAATTGGGCCATGGAACTGTCTCATAACCCTCCTCCTTCTCATTTCCCAGACACAGAAACTAGATAGTAAGTTACCTAAACTCTCACCCTGGGACAGTGCCAGTCAGAATGAAGACAAAGCTTTCTGCAGCCTCTCCAGCACGCCACACTTACATGCTAAAGTTTGCTTACCATGTGTCTTAGTCACTGTTCAATTGCTATGAAGAGACACCATGACCAAGGCAATTTATAGAAGAAAGCCTTTAATTGGGGGTTTGCTTACAGTTTCAGGGGTGAGCCCATGACCATCATGGCAGAAAGCTTGGGAGCAGACAGGCAGGCATGGTGCTAGAACAATAGCTGTGAGATTACATCTTACCTACAAGTTGGTGGCCAAGAGAGACTGGGAATGGCATGAGCTTTTAAGACCTCAAAATCAGCTAGCAGTGTTAGAGGGTGTGTCTCAGTTATGTTTCCATTGCTATGACAAAAGACCATACCAAAGCAATTTATAGACAGACATATTTCATTTAGGGCTCGCGGTTGCAGGTAATAGAGCCTATAATCATGATGACTGGGAGCGTGGCAGCAGACAGGTAGGCATGGCACAAGAGCAGTAGCTTTCATCCTTCCTGTTCCAGAGATGAGGAAGCCAATAATGAGTAATGTTAGTTAAGCTTGCACAAACATAGGTCCCACCTCAGGGCAGGTGATATCTTCCTCCCCTTGTTAGTGGATGATTTGCCATGTGGGAGGTGCTGGGTAAATATAACATAAAATTGGAGGATTTGTTTTGTTTTGGGTCATAGCTTCAGCTTCAGCTACCAGGATGTTGGCACAAGACACTTCTGCCTAGCAAGAAACTACATTCTAAATGGTCACTATACTCACTGGAGTACAACTAAGTCAATTGTAATATGAAATGTTCTTGAAATTTCAATGTAAATTTTAATGAATTCTTTAACTATTAAAAAGTATTATCTAAAATTTTGGGGGAGGGAGATCTTTGGGGAGAAGAGAAAGGAGAAACTGATCAGAATATATTGTATTAAAGTTTTTCCACAATAAAGAAAAGTGAAAAAACAAAATAAAAGAATATTAATAACATAAACCCAAAATATTAATTTTTCAACAGAATTGAAGAGACATAGCCAATATTTAATTTTTGAAATAGAAATATGTAGAAGTATACATATTGCATGTTAAATGTAAACACTAGATGAAAATAAGTTCATATTGAGCTACCAGTTCACTGGAAGTAGGGAAAGGGTAATAAAGAAACTTCATCAATTTAAGAAGCATAAGCAAAGGAGAGATGATGCAACAAATAGAACATAAATAATTAAATAGCAGAAACAACCTAACATCATGGATGCTAGCACATGTGAGAGGGTTGAGTTCCACCATGAAAGACAAAGAATGGGTTTGAAAAAGAAAGTTGCATGCTATTTGTTACATGCTATTTGTTACAAAGTAAGAACGCAAAACAACACCAGGAAGTTGAAAAATCAATTAGCAAACATACATCAGGCAAACATACATCAGGCAAACACAAAGAAAAAGAGGGAGGGATAGAGATACCAAGGGCAAAGGACAGAATTTAAACTAAAACCATAAACATTTTAAAAAAAGGGTATTCTAGTGCCTGTTGTAGTGGAACATATATGCAATCCCAGCACTTGGAAGGTCAAACAAGGAGACCAGGGATTCAAGATCATCCTTGACTGTACAGCAAAAATGAGGCCAGCCTGGGCTATGTGAGACCTCGTCTCAAAAACAAACAAATAAACAAATGATAATTTTTATAATGCATATGGGAAAAGATATGCTACATCAGGGCTTCTTAAACTTTCTTGACTCAGGCCAGGCGTTGGTGGTGCATGCCTTTAATCCCAGCACTCAGGAGGCAGAGGCAGACAGATCTCTGTGAGTTTGAGGCCAGCCTGGTCTCCAAAGCGAGTGCCAGGATAGGCTCCAAAGCTACAGAGAAACCCTGTCTCAAAAAACCAAAAAAAAAAAAAAAACAACCTTTCTTGACTCAGAAATTTATTCTGAGAAAAAAAATAAGGTTATATAAGGATATAAAACAAATCAAACATTTACTGATAATAAACCATTTAGATATATGTATATATACAATTTTACCATTTGTTAAAGGCTAAAGCAAATTGGCATACTAATGAGATGAATGTATGCTTATTTTTACATGAAGAATTGAATATTGACTGAATATTTGATACTGCAGAACACAGAGCATCTTCAATATTTTTCAGAGTTGATCAGTATTTTAACTTTGTAATCAGCAGTGGTGAAAATGTCCCTTTGCATAAATATGTATTGTAAAATGGCAGAGGCATATTTAGGGTCACTTCAAACACTGTTGGACATTCTTTCCTAATCCCAAACAAAATTCCATTTAATGTCATTTCATGAAACTCAAGTCAGCAACACAAACAGCAGTTTTAAAAATCAAACATTCTGGCATGATACACTCCAAAGTCATAGTAATTTGATATTTACATGCTGAGGGGTGGCAATAAGAAAATATTAAAAGCCTTTGTTTTCCCTAATTAAAACATTGTATTTATAGAGGATCAGAAAATATTGAGTGTACAGTAAAAACACTACATAAAAACTTTTATGACATATGACCGTCTCTAGCCTAAGCCAAGATGCTTCAGAAGGCATTCACTGGCATTGCGGAGCTTGACACAGTGTAAAGCGGACATGATATATGCTCAGGCTCCAGGCTGCAGTGAAGTCACATGACACAACACAAGTGATTCCCACCAGAAACACCTCAGACTCATTGCACCTTTGATCCTGCATCCGTTTTTGGTCACTTCACATTCAAAAACCTTTAGCTGCTGCCAATTTTTTTCATGACCCCCCACATTCGTTCACACAATCCCATGTGGAGTTGTGAGCTGCAGTTTAAGAAGGTAGATTCTAAATGAGAAAAGGACACTCCATGAAAGTGTGTGTCCGAGAAGTCAACACACACTAATCAGCTAACCTCTCAACCAAACGGATAAGGGGGTATCAGAGTGTAGGGCAACATAAACTGTCAACAGTAATGATTCCGTCACTTGGCAGATACACACATTTCTCCTTTCACAGGCACCTTCTTCACACATGTGGTTCTGATGAAATTTTACAGCAGTGCAGCACAGACTCCCCAATCCCAGACACTTTACCCCACAGCCTGCATGACCTCTCGACCACCCTTCTCCATACACTTCTCTCTCCATTACACCAAGCCCTACCCTGGCCTGGGACAGGACACTGATTCTAGTCCAACCCTAAACATATACATATCTACAACTATGTCTACTTATGTGGAAATATATACTGTTATGTGGCATATCTCCCTCCATAGGAGTATCCTGTAGAAGAATGTATACAGAAACATAGTTATCTCTTTGTCCAAGTTAAACAAAAATAAGGAGACGAATCTCCTATAAATGGCCTTTCATTTTAGGATAAAAGAATAGGACCCAAGATAACCATGTTTTGATAGGGTGGGCCTAATATGTAGGGACCACAAAGAGAAGGTGGGACTTTTATTAGAACAGAGAAATCTATAAAATTATTTTAAATGAAGGTTTTTTGGCACTCTGGCTTGTGCTTGTGGGAGCTAGAAATCTCTGATTTCTATGCAAAGCTTGTCTTAAGGTAAGAGCCAACAGGTCCATCATTATGTGCCAGATAGTCTTAAAGATAGAATAGCTGAGGGCTGGAGACAGGGCTCAGTGGTTAAGAGTGCACACTGTTCTTGGAGAGGACCCAAGTTCAGTTTCCAGGTTTGGTGGCCCGAAACGTCCTGTAACTCCAGCTCCAGGAAATGTACATTCTCTTCTGGCCTCTGCCAAAACCTGCACTCATATGCACATATGCTCACATAGGAAGTAGCTGTTTGTTTAGGCAGGCATCCACGGCACAAGTATTTCCCTTTCTCTCTCATGGCCCACAATGCTATCTTTGTTAGTGCATATAATAGTTACTTCTCCCATTGCTGTGACAAAGTACCTGGCAAAGGCAACTTGAGAAAATAAGGGTTTGTTTTGCCCAATGGTTTGAGAAATTCAATCCATTGTAGAGAGTGTGGATATCTCTGCAGCATCAATAGGAGGCACCTGGTCACGCTGTCTCCACAGTCAGGAAACAGAGTGCTGAACGCTGGTACTCAGCTAACTTTCTCTTTTGTTTTGACTCAGTCTGTGAGTCTCTTGGAATGGTGCCACCTATATTTAGGGTGAATCTTCCCACCTCAGTTAACTCAATCTAGAAACTCCCTCATTGACATGTCCTCATGTCCTGAGGTTTGTTTCCATGGTAATTCTATAGCCATCAAGTTGATAATCAAGGTTAAAACCATTTCAGTGGGTATGACAAGAATGACTCCATTTTGTTTACTGAACAGGCAGAGAGAGAAAGAGGGAGAGGGAGGGAGGGAGGGGAGAAGAGAGAGAGAGCTGTAGATGTATAGTGTGTCCCGAGGGGGGATGTCCTTCTGTATATATTTTTCTCTTATTGGTTGATGAATAAAACACTGTTTGACTAGAGAGGCAGGAAGATATGTGGGACTAGGAGATGGCGAGAATTCTGGGAAAGATAGGCAGAAAGGGATATCGAACAGTCACCATGTAAGGACCAGGAAGAAAGACTACACCAGGCATTCTACGGTAAGATAAGACCACATGGAAATACACAGAATTATAGAAATGGGTTAATAATTAAGACAGAGCTAGCCCATAAGAAGCCCTAGCCATCTGCCAATAGTTTAATAATTAATTAGTATAGCATTGTGGGTTTATTTGGGGCTGAGAAGGGCAGCAGAACCCATGCGGACAAGAACCTCCACAATAATATCCCCTCTGGCAAAGTGTGGGTGCTCTAAGTACAGAATTGTCTTTGTCCTATTCGATATAGAAGGCATTGGAGCAGGTAAGATGTCTCAGTGGTTAAGAGCAATTGTTGCTCTTCCAGAGAACCTGAGCTCCCATAGTCCCAGGCACCCACATGGCAGTTCACAATCATTTGTTATTTCTGTTCCTGATCTGATACCCTCTTATGTCCTCCAAGGGCACCAGTCAGGCATGTGGTACACAAGCAAAACACCCATACACATGAAAACATTTTAAGACGGTACATAGTAAGTTTCTGTTGTATGAAGGGTTGTGATGGGCACCTTTATGAGAGAACATTGGGGGCATCATATATATCTGACATCATATAGTTTCTCTCCTATATGGATGTAGATGGGTCAGAGTGTCTGACAAATAGATCACTGCAAAGAGATGAGATGTAACTTCCGAGATTAGTTTACTGAAAGAGCATATTTAGGAGTCCTTACGGACTCTCTTAGGTCACCAGCTGAGGACATTCAGCCAGCGTGTAGAGTACACATGCACCCTCTCCCCTGTGGTGAGCAACCATTCCTAACCTAATTACAGTCCCCTAGAATCTATCCATTGAAAGCCTAATCCCTGCAATATGATTGTATTTTTAGGTGAGTCCTCTGAATAGGAAAAAAACTAAATGAAGGCATGGGAACAATCCAAGTCTAATGCAATAGAACTGGGAACTTCATACAGAGAAGAGACACTGTATGTTCAGGCACACATAAAAAAGGCCATGGGAGGGCATAGCAATAAGCTACCATCTAGAAGACAGAGCAGCCTCAGGAGAAACCAACCCTGCTGGCATCTTGGTTTTGGATTTCAAGACTCCATGCCTGTGATAAGAAAACTTCCTGTTGTTTAAGTCTCTAAGTCCACACAGCCACACTGGCAGAATAATAGATGGAGCATGGCAAGGTAGTGAACTTGAAGTGGTTGAAGCCTTACAGTACCATTGAGCTTTGAAAGGATTGCATCTTGGCCACAGCTTAACTGCAGGCCCCTGAGAGACCCAAGGCCAGTGATACTCAGCTAAGCCCTGCCCAGGTTTCTGATCAGGAGAATCAGGTACACAATAAATTATTTGTTGTTCTTTGTTGATAGCTTTAGTGTAATAACATAGCCATAGGTTCAACAAAATGAGTGCTTGATTCCTTGAGTTAGGTAAAGATGAAATTATCAATATCCCCTGTTCATGAACAAGAAAGTTACACCTCAAAGAGATGGAGTCTTAGCCTGGCAGACTCTCTCAAGAGAAAGTGGAGGAAGCCAACAGTAATCTTGGCAGCATACAAGTTTGCCTTGGGTCACCTGCCAGGCCTCATCAGTTGGGGGACACTAGGATACATAGAGCATTCCTAAAATGCCTCAGTGTCACCTTAATGGTCTCCTTGGAGTCTTTGCTGCCAAGCAGAGTTGCTGTTTTAACAAGGTCCACCCTGGCACCCGACTTTGTGCAGTAATGAGGTCCCTTGAACACATCCTGGAAGAACCCCTCTCTTACCCAAAAGTGTGTCATTGAGGGTCATGTCAGATGGACTCTGATGTGTAAGATATTATTAGAAATTTCAATAGAAAACAAAGCCACACTATTGGTGGTAGTCTAGGCAATGTTCACGTTATACTCACTTAATTCCCTGAGGTACTTCTCCCACTGCCTTCCATTCTATAAATGGTGAAACTGAGGCAGTCACAGGTTGGCTGATTAATTCAAGGTCATACCATTAACAAAGGGTAGGACCAAGACTGAATGCTGGGAGTTAATATGGCAACAAACCTCCTTCCTCTAGGTCTTCCCACTGCTTAATATCCTCAGTATAACAGTCATTAGTTGACAACTTCTCTAACCCATCACCTCACTAGTTTAAAGATCACAGTGGGAAAAAAAATCATTACAACACATGAAGGGCACCTTGCCAGGCCCCGTGGAAGACCGACCATCATGAGCTCCTCACTTCCATCCATGTGCCCTATAACCAGACAAACACGCCTCGCCCCAGCCCAGGTTTGTGCTTTTGCCTGTAACCTAAACTACCACTCTGTCTTCCGTTCTTGCAAACAAATTTCCTATTTTCTGCAACCCAGCCAGTCACAGTCCCATATCTCCCTATCTGTGCACAGGCACCGCCATACAAATAGCCATCACTCATCTCTCCTACTAACCACCACTGGCCTTTACCTCTTCTGGGAATCTTGCTTGACCCTCATAAGGGTCAGCCACCAAGGATCTGCTTCCACTGCCTCCCGAGTACCCCCAGCTCTGCTCTTGTGTGCTAGCATCCCTCCCTCTCCCACCAGACTGTGGTTTCTGCAAGGACAGAAACAGCTTATTTGTCTTTATTTTCCCAGCAATTAGCACAGCACCTGGTGCCTATTAGGCCCCCAGTTTGTTGAATGAACACAAGGCCTCCAAAGTGTAAGTCATAATGCCTGGTTACTCACTCCACTGTCTCCACTAGACAGCACTGGGGCAGAAAGCCATACAAACACTTCACAGGAAGAGGCCCAAGAGAAATCCTAGATTAATCCAGTATCTTCACTAAACAGATGGAAAAATGAGTTGCGAAGAAAGAATTCACTTGCCTCAGCTAGCCAAAGGTACCGTGGGACACAGGGAAGTGAAGGTCTCCAGGTGTTTAAGGGCCTCTTCTAAACTCTCAAAGTCATCTGTAGTCCTTCCCTGTGGCCAATTATCACAAATTTGGAGCTTTAAAATGACACAATTCATTATTTTATGATTCTGGATATCACACCTCTAAAATGGATCTCCCTAGTCGAAGTTAGGCAGGGTTGCCCTTCTCTTGAGGCTGCAAGGTAGATCCTTTTGCCTTTCCCGCATTCTAGAGGCCACCTGAATGCCTCATGACCCACTCTTTCCTCAGAATCAACCATGGAATATCTTCGAATGCCCCTGCTCTCCCGTCTCTGTGCCTGTCACCTCCTCACCTGACTCTTTTCCCTTATAAGGACTCCATGATGATCCTCTAAAGTCGCTTGACTAACATATCATCCTGTGTTAGTCATCCACAAACCTCTAGTACCATAGGAAGTTATACCTTTAGAGGTCCTGGAAGTTAGGAACTGACCATCTCTAAGGAGCTGCTTCAACACAGCATCCTCATATTCCTAATTAAAAAAAAAAAAAAAAAAAAAAAAACATTCTGATAGCCCCTTCCATGTACAGGATGGCAAACAGAAAAAAAAATCTTCAGCAATGTGCAAATATATTTTGTTCTTTTCCCATGTCTAATTTTGAAGAACTGGTGGGTGAAATTGTTCCCAATATATTTAAATAAAGTATAATTCTTCTCGTAAGAGTGCATGCGTATGCACATGTATATGAGCACACATGTGTAAGTGCATGCCCACATGTTTGTACATGCATATGGAAGTCCAATATTGCTCAGTCACCCTCTAACTTATTCACTGAGGGAGGGTCTCTCAACTGGACCTAGAACTCACCAATGCAGCTAGTCTAACTAGCCAGCTTGCTCAGATATCCCTGTCCCTGCCTTCTGAACACAGGAATTACAGGCCTGCCATGCCTACCCCGAATGATGTGGGCTCTAGAGATCTGAACTCTGTGATCCTTACATTTGCACAGCAAGCACTTTAACCCTGAACCATTTCTCCAACCCCAAATAGTAACTTCTTGTAAGAGGATATTATATTGGCTCATGGGTTAGAGGTAGGTACACCAAGTCATAACGGTTAAGCATGGCAGCAGGAATGGCTTGCAGTGGTGGCAGGAGCATGAGGCTGCTTGCTCACATCTCAGCGGATCAGAAGAAGAGAGCAGCTAGGGTATAGGACAAGGCTCCACCCCCCCAGAGATCCACTTTCTCCAGCTAAGCCCCATCCCCCAGTTATACAACCTCCTAAGACCGCACCACCAGCCGGAAAACAAGTGTTCAAGCAGGTGAGCCCGTGAGGACATTTTAAATCTAAATCATAGCACTCTTGGTGCCTATAGGCTCGTGGCCATCTCATAATGTGGAATGTGTTTAATACAACCCTAGGAGTCCCTACAGAGTCAATACTTTCAACATTGTTTAAAAGGATAAAGTCTAAAATCTATTCTGAGACTTAAGTCATGCTCTTAAATAAACCGATGTAAAAAAAAATTAAAAGAATAATACCTCTACCATTCAGTGGTACAGAGTAAATATTCCCATTACAAAAAGGAGTGGGAGGGCATCAAGGGAATATTTGACCAAAACAAGACCAGAATCCAATAAACACCAAAGCTATATGCCCCGAGTATACCTGGGTTCCAGGCCCATCCAGCTCTGTTGCTTGTAACACATGTTCCTCTCTTGGGTCAGCTCTATTTGGCTGACACCCATGTCCTGGGTATTTTTAATATCCTGGGGTCTCCACTAATAACTGGGTGTTGCCTTCACAGCTTCATATCTAGCCTACTCAAGAATTCCACATAGGAAATCTGATCTAACTACACATTGCCTGGCCTCAACTGCTTTCTGAAACCTTGGGAAAAGCTCCCTTGACTCACTCTTTTATCTTGCATGCCCATGAAACCAGTCCCCTGTGGACAATGCCCCAAATTCTGTTGCCAGGTTGCAGTGTGGTTTGGTCCCCTTGGACTGTTGTTTACGCTGCCCTCTGTGGGAAAACGCTTGCTGTTTTCCAGTAGGGTACTGTGAAAGCTCTATCTTTCTTGCCATCTCCTTTCAAATGAATTTGCATCATTACACTCTAGAGGCCCCAGCTGATGGTGTCTTGCCTTCAGCACACCTTCCTACTGTTCCCGTGCAAAGTTCGTGGTTTCTCTTAATAGCATTAATCTCTAACAATTAGATAGGCTCTGTCCCCATCCACCCACGCATGTAGCATCCTTAGACTTACTCAGGCTCCTTTCCTTGACAACTTTGTACATGCCTCACATCTTTCTGCTCCAGTTTTTGCTTGCTCGCTCTCTCTCACCCTCCCTCTCTTTCTCCATAAATGAGTAATAACCATGCCATAGCCTGAATGCTAGGCTATCCTAAAATTTTCCTCTGCCAAATAAATTAGTCCATTAGCTCTGAATGCATCCTCGTTCAAATTTTTGGATACAGGAATAATATGTCCAGGTGCTTTGCCAAGATAGAACACAAATAGCCTCTAGTTCGATTTCTAATTGAGTCCTCTTTCTCCTCCAAAATCTCACGCGCACAGCCTGTAATGACTGTCCACATTTCTATCAGCATTCTGGTTCTCCATACTTCCACCTGGATACCCTATCAAGCAAGCTCTGCTTAGCGCATTCTAGGGCTTCTCTAGTCTGTAGTTGCAGATGCTTACACATCCCTCCTGCAAACCAGTTCTAAAGGCCTAAGAACCACATGGCAGGTTTATTGCAGCAAGAACCCAACTACTCAGTGCTAATTTTCTAGTTCTTATGCACAGAGACCTAATAAGGGACAACTTAAGGGAGCAAAGATTTATTCTGTCATATAGTTGGAGGAAAGTGGGAAAGGCATGGCAGCAAGTGTGGCATACAGCTATGGTGGCAGGAGTGTGAGGCTGCTTGCTCACGTGTCTAGGACCAGGAAGTCTAAAATATAAAATTATATATTAAGAACCACCATGTATTTCTCTGTAATATTTGTATTTTATGTTACTATGTGATTGAGTCCATGAGGAGAAATGTCAATGAATACCAACATACACAAAGCACTTTGAGTCTCGTTTAATTTAACTCCAGGGTAACCTTCTGAGCTCCCTCAGTGGGACGGCAGCTGCTAACATGTCCATTTTACTGAAGAGAACCTACAGCTCAGAAACAGTATGTAATGTTGATGACTTGCCCAGAGAAATTAGATGTTAAAGACAGGACCATGTGACCAAATTCTATCTATGCTTTGTCTCTTAGCTCGTTGATGAAGACAGTGACTCTTAAGTGAGATAAATTATTTTACTCATTGTGGCAGAATGCTTTGGAAACTTGGATTTGATTGGCTGCAGAACTCATGGTCTTTCAAGTAGATCTTACTCTTTCACAGAAAAATCCAGCTGTCTTTCACCTGCCTGCATTGTTAACTGGAATCTAAAAAGAGTGAAAGGAAGCGAGGAAGAGACACAGTAGAGAGGGAGAGCATCCTAATATGGATGGAAATATTCCATGAGTAAGCAAACTTGGAGGAAACCCTTTGCAAGGCAGCAAGGATGATGTCAGTCAAAATATATGTTGAGGTCTAGAACATTGGTTGCTAGGAAATCCTTCCAACCATATTCTGTATCAGTCCAATTAGCATATTTCTCTGAGTTCCAATAGTTGCTAGGTAACTCTCAAAAGAAAAACAATCAACAACCAAAATAGCAGGGTATAATGGTGCCTAACTTCAATCCCAGCCCTGCCCACCTTCTGACTTCCACATGTCTCTGTCTCTGTCTCTCTCTGTCTCTCTCTGTCTCTCTCTCTCTCTGTCTCTCTCTCTCTCTCTCTCTCTCTCTCTCTCTCACACACACACACATATAAATGTAATAAAACTTGTATAATTATTTATAAACTAAAAAAGCAACATGATAACGAAAAACAAACAACCCTCCTCCCAAAACAGACTACACTGTAAGGCAAAGGTGGGCAGATCTCTGACTTTGAAACCAGCCTGACCTGCATAGTGAGTTCCAGGACAACCAGGAAAAGCAAGTAAGCAAACAACACACACACACACACACACACACACACACACACACACACTCCATCTCCTCCAAGCTAATTCTGATTCCAAAGGAATAAGGACAATGTGGTTGTGAAAATTCCATTAACGATATTTACCTAACATTTCCTTTTTTTATTTCACTACATTTACGAAGAGTAAGAAAACCAAGGAGATGAATTACAAAGATATCTTAGTAGATAAAATGCTTGTTCCACAAATGTAAGGATCAAAATTCAAACCCCTAAAATTACCACAAAAAGCCTGACTTGGTTGCATGAGGGTCTGGAATCCTAGCATACCCCATGGGAATACAGGAGGTGAAGACATATCCACTGAAAAGGCTGAGAGATTTGTCTCAAATGAGGTAGAAGGTAAAGACTAACACCCAGAGGTACACACCATGGCCCATACATCATTCACATGCACAAATGTGCACAGATATCACAGAGAAGGGAGGGGTCTTTTAAATGAAAATCCAGGACATTTAAGTCAATGTTGATGGCATTGTAAAAGAAGGGGTTCCATAAACAGAAAATTGGTTCTTTAAAAGCAAAAGACATGGTAAAAGAAGAGCCAGGGGTCAGGGTGAAGTACCCCTGTAAACCCTGCAAACAAGAACTCTCACTAGAGATGCTGCAGGCCTGATCCCACCACAACCAAGAAGGGAGGAAAGGGGACTGAGGTAAGAGCACACCTGCTATATAGATGGTGTTGGGCTCAGGGCTTCTATAAGCACCTCATTTACTTTTTATACAACTCCAGAGAGATGGTCACTACTTCCATCCACATTTTACCAATAAGAAACTGCCATTCAGAAACAGTAGGGAAGTTGAAGACGGGACCACAAAACCAAAATCTGTGCAGGAACTACCTGCTCAACCCAACAGATTCTCCTGTCTCCATGGGGATCTCCAGAGGATCGCAAGTACTCTCGTTCACTCCATGTAACCTCGGTATGAAGGCAGAACACTGGAAATGGAGATGCAAGCAGGAAAAAAAATGTGAATTCCCTCTCCCTGTGCATTACCAAGGACTTAAAGGGACTTTACAGCAGAACTCTCAAACTGTTCAGCCCCACGACCCCTTTACACACTTAAAAATCAATTAAGATCCTAACGAGCTTTTGTTTATGTGGCTTAAACCCAGTAATACTTACATACCAGAAAATAACACTGAGAAATCTCTAAAATATTTAACTAATCTTTAGCAACAGTAAACATATGACACCTTAATGCAAACAATTTATTTTATGTAAAGTAACTTTAAGAAAACAAATTTAATTGGTAAGAAAGCATTATTACTGGTTTTTTTATTATTATTTTTGCAGACTTATTGGATGGCTGACTTCTGCATTCTGTCAGGAGTATTACCACATTCCAGGCAGCTCCTAAAATGTTTCCCTCTCTCCCCTAGCATGCTCATACAAAGATGACTGGGAAATAGCAGATAATTGTTTATTATGAAACTAGTTTTACTTGGAGGACCCTCTGAAAAGGGTTTCAGAATTCCCCCACGCGTCTCTAGGCCACACTCTGAGAATCACTGGCTTGAGATATGATAGATTAAATGCCCAGAATGTGTTTAGAATTTAACTGTGTTCCTTCTGGGTTTTTCTGCCCACTGTTTAAGAATGTCCCACCTCTTCCTTGCCTGGAGCATATTATGGTCTCTGGGAAGCCCAGACTACCTATCTTGTTTGCAATCTTTGCAAGGCATTCTGGGAGAAACAAGATACACAGGCTCTGTGCTGGACAGAATAGACAGGAATACAGAATGAATTTACCTCCCGGTAACTGGTACAGAAAGACTGCATGAGAACTTCTGCCCTTTGTGATTGGTAGAAGGCATAAGCATCAAATTCCTCCCAGCCAATCAGAACCTTTCTCTGTTTTTTTTTTTCCTCTCTAACTTGCAGTTTCTTTTTCCCCTGCAGTATAAGCACATTATACAGGATCATAAAATTTTATGATGGTGCTTTCAAGTCATGCATCCTACCTTCACACTTGAACCCCACACTGTGACTCCCATCAGCTGACTTCTAATGGTATTTTATATGTCTCTCTGGGTGGGTTATGGGGTATAACTATGTCTCTCTCTCTCTCTCTCTCTCTCTCTCTCTCTCTCTCTCTCTCTCTATCTCTCTCTCCCAACGCGCGCGCGCGCGCGCGTGTGTGTGTGTGTGTGTGTGTGTGTGTGTGTGTGTGTGTGTGTGTGTGCGCGCGCGCGCTTTGAAAAAGGCTTTCACTCTGCAACCCAGGCTCTCCTGGAATTCATTATGTAGCTCAGGCTATCCTGAAACTCAGAGCAATCCTCCTGCCTCAGTCTCACAAGTGCTATGATTTACAGATACACACCACAAAAGCTTGCTTCATAATGGTGCTCTTAACCCTAAGTTTCTGCCCTAAGTTTTCCTGCTCAACTTGAGCCTCACTTTCCCCTGATAAGTCTCACCTTGGTGAACCTACCTTATCAAAGTTCATGATAATTCGCTCCCCTCCCAACCTCCCACACGTTTGCCTCAATTCCTTTTTCCAAGAGCTCAAGCCTTCTTAGCAACCAACAAAGTTGAATGGCTCAGGATGGCCACCACCTTGCCATCGAGCACTACAGTGGAATGTGCCTTTCATGCCCACACCAGCTATTCTCTGCCTGGAACTCAGTGCAACCCAACCATCATTTATGTCTTCAGCACCTGCCATAAATGTGACAGACAACATACTGAGAAGACAGAAATGTAAAAAGAATTTTGACTCTCCAAGAACTTACACTTAGACAGGAAGAAGGCATAACCAGTCAGGCCAATGAGAGCCAGCTAGTAAGATATGTGTATCACATAGGAGACTGGCAGTATGAATGACAGAACAACCACCCAATGCTGGCTTGTACAACAAGGAACATTGTTGACTCTAAGCTAGCAACTCTGTCAGAGCATCAATAGCATCTTGGTGCTGCTTTTATCCATTTGTCTCCTCCACTTCAGACTGTCTGTCCTTTTCTACTCTGTTTCACACCCAACAGACAGACCTTCATCTCTAGCTTTGACTTTGTCCATCCATGACAGGCACCAGCAGGAGATGGGAATGAGAAGACATGCGGACTGAAGGTTAGAGTATTGGCTTCCCCAAGCCTACCCCATTTCCTCCTCACCTTGTACCTGACTGCCTGCATTCCATGCTTGCTAGTGGACCTCTCTCGTGGTTCAACTCTTGCCTGACTCTAGTAACACTGCTCTCTCCCCCTGCAGGTCTGAGGATGCTGAGAGCTCCCCACTGTTGGTGGGGAGCTCCCCACTGTTGGTGGTCACTAGGTGCTTCCCTGTGTGTCCCTTTCGTCCTCTATAAATAATCTTCAAATCATCCCTCCTTCAAATGTGCCTTCTGAGGGTCCCAGCTTGTAGTACAGCCATTTCCTCTGGGTTTAATGTATGATCAACACCATCCTGAAGCAGAGACCTTTGCACACAGTCGTGGCAACAAAATGGACATAACTAGACAGCAGAGAGCTAAATCTATGGTAATGAGGCTGTTAACATTCCCTCTTGAAGAAGCAGAGAGAGGGTCACAAAATCTTCACAAGACCTTCCCCTGAGATTTCAATCAGCACTCCTTCCTGCCCCAGCTGAACATAGCCAATGACATAAAAGGTAAAAACTTGACCAGGGAAGATAGGAGCTCTCTACAGTGGCCCTGCTGTGAGTCACCCATGACCCCGTAAGTAAATCCAATAAACCCATTTGCTCACTTAGCTGGACTTCACCAAATCTCTCTTTGTGCTGTCATCTCCTTCCCTATCTGGAGTGAATAGACTGTTCTTTCAGATTTCCCCAAGAAAATCTGGAGCCACATCCTGGTGTGAGCTTGATGCAGGGGCTCAATAGATGACATTAGAAATGAGTCTCTTTCTTTATGTTGTGTGACATCCGTTGGCTCTTCTCAAACAAGTTCTCCGTTCCCCAGCAAAGCAGATGCTGGCAGTGAGAGCCTCTCGTTTTCCCAATGTCAAAACCAAAGGCAAGAAAGAGAGCCCTTCTGTAGAGACCTGTCATGTGTCTACCAGTGAGCCAATTTCTAAGACTAATGGAATTAGAGTTAGGGTTAAGGTTAGGGTTTAGGGTTAGGGTTAGGGTTTAGGGTTAGGGTTAGGGTTTAGGGTTAGGGTTTAGGGTTTAGGGTTAGGGTTAGTGTTAGGGCTAGGGTTATGAGAGTGTCTAGAATTGATAATCTCATAATAAATTGAACCAAGACCTTTTCTGCCAGTCTGTTGTCTTTCTGCCCTTGCTCCTTGATGCCCTTAAGCAGCTCCTTTAACCTCTCTGAGGCCCGGGAGTGAAACAAGAGTAACCACAATCATGCTGCCCCCCTCATGGATACCTGAGGAGTAAGTAACACAGTGAAGAGAATACAACAGGTCCTCTCCAAAAGAATGTGGAAGCTTTTATTATTTTCACAACTAGAACTACTGTTGGTTCAACCCAATGGATATAAGTTCCTTTTTTCTCCTTTTGGCATAACCACAGGACACACCTTAAATGCAGCCACAAACTCCACCCAAGACTAGGTACCCACCTGACCGGGGGAGGGGGGGGGCTGTTTTCTTCACTCATCCTACTTTAAAGGATCGCATCTTGGAGCTCCTCTCTCCATAGAAACCCAGAGAATAAATAGAAGCAGCAGGTTTTCTGCAGTTTCTACTCTGACTGTTTCAATTAAGTAAGCCCACGCGGCTCTTCTATTAGCATGTGGGTGGAGATGCTGGCGGTGGCACGGGCGACCCTCATTCCATGGTTCACAAGGACCTGCCAATTATTTTCAGCCAATAAATCATCGCCTTGGACCGGTGTGGTTACAAGTCACCTCTGCGAGGTCCGCACGAAGAGATGCAGTTGGGACAAAACTCTACTGTCACCTTCACATCTCTTTCAAGTGTTGAAATGAGAAATGTGTTTTTCCAAATCCTTTTTCAAGTACTTTTCTTTTTTTTCTTCCAGTGAGCTCTCTCCAGTGCTTCCTATAGGAGACAGAGCAGGAAATGAAGGTGAACGCTCGGCTTGAAGGAGTGCTCCCAACCCAACACAGGAAGTACTCTCAGGATCCCAGGGCCCGGGAGGGAGAAGGGGTGCCAGAGATCAATGGGCCCTTGATGGAAGCCACAAAGCCTTCCTTCAGAATGGGGTACAGGTTCCAAGCTGCTAGATGCAGGTAGATGCCTGCAATCTCAACATCCAGGAGGCTGAGGGAAGAGAATCTTAAGTTCAAGGCCATGGGGGGTTACATAAGGAGACACTGTCTCAAAAAAAAAAAAAAAAAAAAAAGCATGCTGGCTGCTAGGAGGAAGTTAAGCTGCATGGAATGCAAACGCTGGAGAACAAGATGAAAGCCTAGTCAGTGGGAGTCTAGAGGGTAATGGGTCTGCATTTGGATTCAGAACATTTGCTTGTGAGAAAGAAGAAACCAGTGTCTTGGGGGGGAATGGAGGAAAAGACAATGCAGCCCTTTAAAAAGAATGAATTAAGTCAAGCACTGTGACATATACCTGTAGTCCCAGAAGACTGAGGAGTAAGGAAAACTTAAGTCAGGTGTTCAAAACCAGCCTGAGCAATACAGTGAGAACCTGTCATAAACTATTTAAAACTACATATATAAAAGAAAAGAATGAGTCAGATATATACAAACTATAAGGGTACAACCTCCAAAAAAAATGCTAAAAGGGGGAAAATCTAATACCGTTTTTCCCTAGTGCTGATGTTTGAAGGTGGGGCCTTGGGCATGCTAGGCAAGCTCCATGGACTATATCACTAGCCTCAATATTTTTCTAAGACAACGCCTTAGAAACTATTTAGCCCACTCTAGCCTTGAACTCATGATCCTCCTGCCTCAGCCTCCTAAGTGTTGTGATTACAAGCATGAGTCACCACAACCACCTTCAGTTATAACTCATGCACAGTGTCCCATGCATGCAGAAAAGGCAAGCATGCATGAAATAAAACTACATGCATCCATGGAAATGTGTGTGTGCACATGTGGAGGACAGTCTAGCATGTTAAGCCCAATCAGTAATGGAGTCCTGGAAGAAAACTAGATTTTGGTTGAGGAGAAAACTAAAATCCCCCATTTCTGACACTGGCGTCAGGTTCAAGCTGATAAAAACATGAATTCTCTCCTTGGGACCCACATAGTAGAAAGAAATAATCAATTCTTGCCATGGCACAGGTGCCCACATGCATGCACACTCCTATGAATGCACACACAAAATAAATAAATGCATGGATGCAATAAAGTTCTTTACATTTTTTAATTGCTCAGTGTGAGCTAAAAACATGACTCAGTAAAGCACTTGCCTAACCTGTTCAAAACCCCTGGTTTGATGCCCAATATCACCTAAAAACCAGGTGTGGCCCACACGTCTGAAATCCCAGCTTGGAAAGTGCAGGCAGGAGGATCAGAAGTTCAAAGTCATCTTCAACTACATACAAGGCTAGCCTGGTAACATAAGACCCCATCCCCCAGTTCAAAAAAAAAAAAAAAAGAAAGAAAAAAATCACCCAGACTGTATCTCTAACAGTCTCTTGCCTTCGCCATATAAACTGAACAGCTTTCCTTTTACACTGACAGCAGGGTCTTTTGCTCTCTGCATGAGCATGTGTGCATAGTACATGTGCACTGTGTGTGTGCAGACATCCTGCTAGCTGGTTCTCAGACAGCTGTCTCAATGTTCACCCACAGACCGCTGCTTCCGAGGTCATAGCAGCGTCTCTGCATCCTGCCTCATCTTTCTGTGGTCACATTGTCCTCAGCCACCCACCAGTATTATTTCAAGAGCCTCCCAAATAGTCTCCTGCCTTTATCTTTCCTACCCTGCGTTCCGCTGCAGGGAGAATTGTCGAAAGCACAGATTCAGCCACTTGAAACTCTTCTACGACTCTTGTCTCCTTCTGTAGTGGTCCTCAACTTGAGACAACAGCAGAATCCCCTTCGAGCTTATTTAAAATGCAGGTTCTGGGTGCCTCCTAGTAAGGCTTGGATGCACATTTCTCTCTGCCACTGCAGATGGTTATGATGTAAAGACAATGGAGACGGAACTTTGCCGAACACTAATCTTGGGCTAACACAACACTGGACTGTCAGCATAGCAGTCAGGGCCCCCATCACCTCCCCAGCTCCTGCCCCGCCTCATACATTTCCGGCCAATATACAGGCAAGACTGTCACTTGCCACTCCCTTATCTTCCCCTCTGTGCTGTTTTCCACCATGCACATTGTCCTCCTTGTTCTAACAACACTCTGCTTCATTTGCTGATGCCTACATGTCATTTGAAACAGCCCAGACACTACCTCCCCAGAACCCTTGTAAGCACTCCTAGGCTACCCATGCCATGTCCCTGTCTGGTAAGCAAAGTGCATGTCCGGCAAAGCTCTTACTTCATTCTGTGGATTTTCTACATATTGCTACTGACGTCCTTATAAGACTGATTCCTGTGTCACTTTCCCCAGGAGATGCATAGAGACTGGAACACCAAGTGCAACCACACTGGGACCTCCAGACATTCTGCTGGTGGCTGGATGAGAAACAGCAGAGGACAACTGTATAGGTGGCAGCACTTAAATCTACAGGACAAGTTGGCCAAGCGAAGATATGCATATGTGTGCCCAACCCATTCTCAACCAGAGAAGGCTGCTTGTTCAGCACCAAGGCTGGGAGTTTTCAGCATCATCTCACCCCTGTGGTGGTTTGAGAGAAAATGGCCCTCAAAGGAAGTGGCAATATTAGCAAGTGTGGCCTTGTTGGGGTAGGGGTAGTCTTGTTGGAGAAAGTGTATTACTGTGGAGGGGGGCTTTGCGGTCTCATCTATGCTCAAGATATGGCCCAGTGTCCCAGATCACTCCTGTGGCCTGCAAGTCAAGATGTAGGGATCTCAAGCTGCTTCTCCTGAACCATGTCTACCTGCACACCACCATGTTGCACCTTGACCTCTGAAAATGTAAGCCACCCCAATTAAAAGTTTTCCTTTACAAGAGTTGCTGTGCTCATGGTGTCTCTTCACAGCCATAGAAACCCTAACTAAGCTATTCAATACATGGAGTAGTGGGAGGAGAAGCAGCAGTAATGCTTTGCCTCCAAAAGGTCTGCAATCATTGCTACTGAGGAAACAAACAAAAAAAAAAAAACATTTTACCCACCCCTCTCATTAAAAGAGTCTTTTACTTTCGAGGAAGTCAGGCGCCTTAGACCACTCAGCCACCCTGACATGACAACACAGCAACAGCTGACCTAAGCAAGTGGGAGCTCAGGGACCCCAGTCTGACAGCTGGGGAACCAGCATAGGACCGCACCAGGGCCCCTGAATGTAGATGTCATTTGGGAGGCCTGGACAGTCTATGGGTCTCTGGTAGTGAAACCAGGATTTATCCCCAGTTCACGAATGGGCTTTGAGAGCCCACTCCCCGTAGATGGATACTCTCTCAGCCTAGATGCACAGGGGAGGGCCTAGGTCCTGCCCCAAATGATGTGTCAGACTTTGATGATCCCTCATAGGAGGCCTCACCCTCCCTGGAGAGTGGATGGGGAGTGGGATGGAGGGTTGGTGGAGGTCATGGGAGGATGGGAGGGAGATGGAACTGGGGTTGGTATGTAAAATAAGATTGTTTTTAATTCATATATTTTTTTAAAAAATAGGGCCTTTTACTGAATGAGATCCTTATGCATCCAGGTGGTTGCCATTCCATCTACTGACCCCATCCTCAAACTCTGGTAAGTAGTCACACAGTCTTCACTGTCTAAAAAAGCAAGCCCTACACTTAGGGGCAAAGAAAAAGAATCAGCCCTTCCCTCTCTCCCTGTTTAACATTCCTTTGTGGGATCTCATTTCTGGAAGACTAGCACTAGCCCTCTTCAGCCCCAGGTCACCAGCCTCTGACTTTCTGCACCGCTGTGTCAATGGGAGATCCAAATCATGGTTCCTTATTATCAGAATAAAAAGTGTAAACTTCTTCAGAATATTAAATGCATCCGTCTTTGACTAAGACAAAGGCCTTAGAACACTTCACTTCCAATAACTCTTCCCAGCCGCATGCTCTGATCATCTGGCCTGCTCATTGCTCTTACTGGTTTATGATGGGGGAGGTCCTTCTGTGTATATGTCTGTCTTATTTGTTGATAAATAAAGCACTGTTGGCCAATAGGAAAGCAAGTTAGGTGGGACTAGGAGAGGAGGATTCTGGGAAATGTAGGAAAGGGAGAGATTCGCCATGTGATCTCAGAAGGAGAGGATGCATAAAGCCGGCGTCCTCGGTAAGATAAGTCCTTATAAAAATATACAGATTAGTAGTTATGGTTAATAATTAAGACTGAGCTAGCAAATAAGAAATCCTAGTCATTTGCCAGCAGCATTGAAAGTAATATAAGACTCTGTATGTTATTTGTCTCCCTAAAGAGGAGGCAGAACCCAGGCAGCTGGTGGAAAGAGTTATCATTACAGGTTTATTTACTCACCATTCCTTCTTGCACCTTAAATCATTTTCTGAATCAGTTTCCTGAAGTATATTCTTTAAGTTGTCCTCCTTTTTTAAAGCTCACACAACTCTTTTTTGTTGTTTTAAGACAGTTGCCTATAGCACAGGTTAGCCTAAAGAGATTCACTTCCTCCTAGTAGGCCCCACCTCCCAAGAGTTCCACAGCTTCCTGAAATAGACCCAACATCTGGAGACAAAATATTCAGAAACATGAGCCTATGGGAGAACATTTTACATCCAAACCAGAACATTTCATAACCATAATAATTCTTGAATGAATGAATGAATTAGTTAATTAATTAATTTCACAGGACTGAGTTCTCCTTCTCTTAGGACTTGTGCATTATAAGAGTTGCCACAAGTGTCCATTCCCCCTTCCTTCTGAAACCACCTGTTACCCCTTTTCTCTTCCTGAGTTGATGAAGCATGAATCTCTCACAAGATGTTTAACAGCTATCCCACTCAAGGTTGAACTTCTAGCCTCCTAACAAATCTCTTGTCTTTACAAGTATCCCAGACTCAGGTATTCTGCCATAGTGACAGTAAACAGACTAAGACATTGCTGTAACAAATGACTACAACCTTGGTGTACCTTTCAGTTTATAATTGTAGACATATAAAAGGCAACCTTGCAGGGAATCCATTTCCTTGCCTTGTACTGATTCTGGGCATCACTGTAGTCCTTGCCTTGTGGCTCCATTATCCATCTCCAAAGTCAATTGATTCAAAGCAAGTTAAATGGTTCTCACTCTGAATTTCCTTGACTATTTCCACATTTCTCTTCCAGTTTTAAGGATGCCTGTGAATACTTTGAGGTCACACAAACAGTCTGTGATAAGCTCCCTAATTTAAGATCAACTAATTAGTAACTTAATTCCAGCTACAACTAAAACCCCCTAGCATGTAAAGCAACATAGTCACAGGTGCCAGAGATTAAGATGAAGACATCTGGGATGTAGAGAGCATATTCTGACCATCACAGCATCTTTTCTGTCTCCTTTCTGCCATGGTACCCCCTACAGTTTCTCACCAAAAACTACGTTATCCTCAGAGAACAAATTTACTTTTGTGCCTGTGTTTTCCTCTACCTCTGAGTTCTATTGCCACCATTGTCATATCTCTCTGGTGCATTTCTAGTTATCCACTGAAGTCTCACTCAAATTGCACTTCCTCTGTGAACATTCCCCTCCTCTGGATCCCCAAGCACACCAGGACGCTGAGATTCTACAGTACTTGACTGATGACACCAGGATGACACTCATCGCACTACATTGTACTCATGACAGTTGAGTCTAACCAGCACTTACTTTGTGCCCAGTACTAACTGCATGCTTTGCCTGCACTATCTCACTTACTCCCCACAGCAGCCCTCTCAGGTGAGCCTTGCTGATTATCCATCTTTCTCCAGCCCCAGCCAATGAGCACTTACAGTACACAAACCCTCTGGGTCTTCATCTCACATTTCCTCACTCTATGTCCAGCACATGATTCAGGCTCTATTATTCATGTGGATCAATGTAATTGCATTGTTGGTTCTCTGAGACAAAACAGTGCTATTGGCTATTCTTTCGAGTGATGGAACAAAGGTTTCCCAAAGGTTAAACTAGAGGCATGTGACTTCTGATTGGTCTTGATTCTTGATGTCTGAGTTAGGTGCATGATGGCTCACAGTACAGCCAGCTGTTAGGTAATCATGCAAAGTGTGCAGTGATCAAAAGAGAACAGCTTACAAGGCAAGTGCTAGGTCAGAAGCAGGCTCTTGCTGCAGCATCAGCAAGTACCACAGGATGTCCAGCTGGTCACGTATACATTCTAAAAGAATGAGTTGTCCATCCCTAGTCACACCCTGTGGGTGACTCGATTCTTAAACCAACTGTGAGAAAAATGTATTTGTTGGGTATACTCCATTAAGAGTTAATATTAAGTAAATTCACCAATTGATAAACATATTAACGTGTCTCAGGCTACAGAGCCCCATGCAATAAACAGTTCCTGCGGATTTGTCATTATTTCAGGCATAAAAAAAGATGAATCAAACCAGGCTCCTGCCTGAGAGAAGCTAAGGGGTCCATAGAACAGCAGACTGGAAAAAAATTAGTACACTGAGCTGCTACACAACAGTAAAGCCATTGGACATTTGCTTTATCTCATAAGCCTCGGGTTCCTCATCTTTGGGCTATGGAGTACTGACCTCATAAAGAGTCAGTGCATGTGAACAGATTAGAATTGCATCTGGCACATGGAAAAATCTGGCCGATGCTAGCAACAGACAAAGTGCTGTGGCAGCACAGGAGGGAGCCTGGGCTACAAAATGCTGTCCCAGGCATAGCCTGAAAGGATGAGAGAGGGTTCACATGCCCCGAAAAGCTGAGGAAAGCGAGTCTATGCAGAAAAAAACAGCCAAGATAAAGGCACAAAGGTGTGAGAGACAAAGACACCATTTGTCCATCAACCCTACATCTGTTCTCTTGGGCACTCAGCTAAACATTTCCTGGCCCCTCCAGTTGGCAACATCACACACTTGAGTCAATGAAACGGGCCAGAGTGACATAAGATCTGACTCCTAAAATCTCTTAAGTCTCTCTCTCTCTCTCTCTCTCTCTCTCTCTCTCTCTCTCTCTCTCTGCATTTTTGCCCCTTCACCCACTGGCTGGATGAGTCTGGGATGAGCCTGAACTCACTCTTGGAGATGGAGGGATGTTGGATCCCTGAGTCATCACACAGAGGAGAGAGACCCAGGAAGGGTACCCAACCAGAAACATCACATTGGACTGAGCAAAATCAGAATACAAAATATCGTTGCATTAAATCCCTGAAATTTCAGGGTTTATTTGTTACTGTAGCACAGCCTACTGTCACTTGCCCTAATATAGTGTGAAATCTCATGATAAGCTTGAACAACAACAAGGATTTTTTTTTTTTACTAAAATGTAGATGGATGAGAGAAAGGGCAAAGAAGAGAGCTGGAAATCGATTTACAAAGGTACTTAAATTCCTCACTAAAGACTTTGGACCCTGTTCTATAGATGATGGGAACTTATGAAAGGGTTTTAATGAAGAGACTAGCAGAATCATGCGTGCTTTTGAAATATCAGACCTCCTCCCACATGTGTACCTAGACATACACATGAACACACATATACACACTGGGGGTGTGATGTGATCATCCAGCAGAATAGGAAGGAGAGCCTGGATAGAGAGAGACTGAAAGCAGGATTCAGTTTTAAAAGGTCTTTAGTTAGTAAGCCCTTGGAGGTAAAGCCCATGCCGTGCTCAGCTTTGTGTCTCTGGGCTTAGTCCAATGCATGGCCATGTCAGACACACAGTTCAAGTGGGTGATGAATGTAGGGGTGGATAGGTGTGTAGATGGGACAATGGATGGTTTGATGAGAAAATGGGTAAACAGGTAGGTAGGCAGGTGGATGAGTGGATGGGTGAGCACAGGTTATTACCGTAATCCTAGTAAGACCATAAGGTATGACCTAGGATCAAGGCAGCAGAGGTGAAAAGAAAGGGACAGACTGGAAGTGTCTGTAAGGAGTAGGCAAGGTTTAGTGACCAGCTGGCCAAGAGGATGATAGATTTGCAAGTAACATCAAGTTCCAGATCTTAAAGTCAGAGCCCAGAGGCATGGAAGACAAATAGTGGACGACAGCCTTGTCGCCAGCCAGCTTTCAGAAGGACCATCTTGAGGCCTGGCCTTTTGCCAGCTATTCAACACATATTTTCTCATAATCTCTGCAAACAGCTTTGCATCCTCCACAGAGACAAAGAAATTAAAGGAAGCAGATTTATTGATTTCCTAATACTCCCTGGCTTGTCTTTTGGGGCTATTGCCAGGTCTGTGGACGTCCATATTCTTCCTTTAGTTTCCCTCCTTCCTTTCTCTAAAAAGTGCCATTTCCTTCCAGATCTTTTCTTCTCTAACCTCTTGGTAGTTTCATTGCTTTTATGATTCTGTGATTCCCTACTCTGAAATTCCTCCCATCTGGGTAGGAATTAAAGTTCTTCACCAGGGATCACTAAGCTTTTTCTATAAAGAGCCAGGAAGCCACTCTTTGAGCTTCATAAGCCATGCAGAATTCCACAACTACTCAGCTTTGTTGCCCTAGATAACACATCAGTGAAAAGATGTGACTGTCTGCCAATAAAACTTTATTTTAAAAATATGGACAATGGGCCACACTTGGCCCCTGTATTGTGCTTATCAGCCCCTACTCTAAATAGACACAAAGGTGAGAAAGCAGGGAACAAGACCAGAGTAGTTTTGCTGTGTCCCATAAACAACGACTGTGGTCTCCCTAGATTACCTTAATCTTGCCTTCCTTGACATTGCAGCCAAACTAGAAGGAACTGCTACTCCATACACAAGGCAGGAACTTTTATGCCCTATATCTTATGTGATCCCTAGAGGACATGATATTTTACTGTGTCCACTTTACAGATGAGAAAGGCAAGTTTCATGGAGGTTAAGTCAGCAGCTCAGTGTCCATTTGCTAAGGTATGACAGACCAAGGATCTGAAGATGGACCTACTGACTTCCAAGTTCAAACCCTTTCCAGTGTATCACACTGTCTCCAAAGGAGAGCTGTCTTGAAGGAAAAGTCAGTGGGCCAGCTCCATGCAAAGAGTCTCTCAGTCTTGTCACCACATCCCTGGAGGCTTATCCTTAAAAATCACAGGCCCAGGAGTTGATTGATAGGTCACTTTGGAACAGGCTCCCATTAACCAAGTCCAAAGGAACTCATTATACATGAATGCCAAAGTGGCTATTTCTCAGACAGCTGACTGGATTTGCCTTGATATAACTGCCTCCATATTGAGTAGGTCCCCCGTGATTATCCAGGAACAACCCTAGCTAATTTTCTTGCAGTTTCTCTACAAACCACAAATAAATTAAACAGAGTAGTACATAGTCCCTGGCTCTGAGCTTAAAGTCAACCAAGTATTAAGGATTAAGCATGCTCCCACTTTCTAGTCCAAATCACTAATCTAGATGCTGCCTGAAACAAGGCTTCCATTAGTAAATGCTTCAACAACTCACACTGTGTCCAGTGCTAAATCTTTCTGTTTGTCCTTCTGCTGTCTCATGGCACCATGAGACAGCACTTGACCTACACTTGGTGTAGGTCAGTCCTACACCAAGACTGGATTCTTCCAAAATAGGGGTGTCTATTGTTCTTTACATAACTAGAATATTCCCAATGTCAAGACACGTAAAAGTCAAATTAAAATCCCAGTGAGTGTGAATTTACAGCCAGGAAGCCAAGGTGAGGCCTAGATCTTGATTTATCTCTAGACACAGCAGGGCCTAGAATTCTCATGACTCCAAATTCAAATCTTAATGGCCAGGACATTGCAGTAAAGAGTGATTTTCTATTCTCTCTCTCTCTCTCTCTCTCTCTCTCTCTCTCTCTCTCTCTCTCGTTTCTCCATTTTTCCTGAAATTGGTATTAAGTGCCTCCTTTTAAATAATTTGCTCTTTTTTTCTTGAACAAATATTTATCTGATTCCAAATTCAGGTTCACTCCTGAAAATTTCAAAAGTAAATGTCATTTAAGAAAATCTAAACCATTCACAATCCTAGGCTAAGCATACTGAATATTTAGAAATATAAACAGCCAAGTTGTTTTTCCACATATAATAGTGCATGAACAACATGAACAAATACTGTGTGTGTGTGTGTATGCATGTATGTATGTATGTATGTATGTATGTATGTATTTTATAAGAATGGCATTAAATTGTGCATACTTGGTGGTCATACTAAATAATACATAGCAACTAACTTTTCATGTCACTGGATACTCTTCTTTATCATTAATTATTGGTTGCATGGTTGCCTGTTATAAGTATTTGCCATAATTCATTTAGCCCATTCCCCTGTTGCAAGACTCATTCTCTCTTTTGCTGCATTAATATCCACCAATTAGACTACAGCTTGGCTTGGGAACCATTGAGTCTCTTAGTCCCTTGGCTTATTTTTATTAGTCATGCTCCCTGCCTCCCCTATCTGAGCCCATTCTTCCCTCACAGCATTCTCCATAGTCTAAATGAGGTGTGTGCATTAGAGCCGTCCCTGTGGTGCAGAACATGGTCCCCAAGGAAGGACCTATTTGCTTGCATGATAGAGAGCCTGAGATTAGCATCTGGGATGAAAGATGGAAGAGTTGTAGGGTGGGTAGTGACCTTGAGTCTTTTCTACTTGGCCTGCCCTTCCAAAACAGCTCCAGAAACCCACATTATAGAGTAAGCAGTGAGACTGAGCAGACTAAGACCAAACTGGCAACCAGGATGACCCACAATGTTCCAGTATTCACAGCAGCTGCTCTTGGACATCCATGTGTACACACAGCAGAGTCTGTTGGGTTTATAAGTGTCAAAATGAGGGTCCCCTCTTCTTCCTGTGGCTGTGGGAGAGCAGGGAGAATTTCAGCACTGGATTCTAATCCAAATTTGCATTCCTAGCTCAAATCCGACTACATGTATGGCCTCTAGGACACTGTTTAACCTCGACCTGCCTTTTTCCCCAGCCATAAATTTGTGATAGAAATGATATCCACCTTACAAAATTAATAAATAGAACAAGATAATGTATGGTGAATGTTAACATATGAGCCAAGCACATAGTAAAAGTTAAGCAGCCGCAAGCTATTTCATCATCATCATCATCATTGCTATTCCTATTGTTATTTGCACCAGCTACTCAAAGAGGAACCTGAGCCTTGATAAATTCCAGCTCACCAGGGCCCATAACAACTCCATTATCATAGCCATAAACCACTGGGGGCACCTTCAGCACACTAGCTGATATAATGCTGTACTCTGGGTGACAGAGGCCCGCCCGTAAATACATCAGACCAAGCCTCAAAGCCACAACACTCAGACTCTTAAAACTCGGCGATATGTTCTCTCCTCAGCTGTATACCCTCTTTCCAGAGGCAGAGTCCCATGTGTTCAATTTCCATACCCCAGCAATACTCACAGATTTAATCCCAAGAGGAGATAGAAGGGATCATGTTGGAAATACAGTGTTATTGGTGGTACATGTGTCTGGGAATGGAGTGATCATCAGACAACCACTATCACAACCTTTAGGAGATTCAGACCCATCTCTATTCATCTCCAGGGTAATGATAATGTGCAGAAATAGACCTGAGCACAGCATGAGAGACATGAGCTAGACCTAAAGCAGCATAGAGAGGGAGATGAGGGAGAGAAGGCAGTGAGCACAGTGTGAGGTATGCAGCCCATACCTTTTAGTCACATTCTCACTCTGTTTCAGAATCAATTGCATAGCAAGTTTATGTGCTCCACGGTCAATCATGACATTAATTCCAAAAAGAGATTTATTTCCTCACCGGAGCTGAAAGTCCCGTATTGACACATGTCTGCTACTTGGCACCTTTGTTGTAAATTAGTGCCTCTTTCCATCGAGGCCGGCATGCTGATGAGAGCAGGTGGTTTTTAGTAACAGAGTCAGGCTCCGGCTACATGGTCTGAAATCACACTCTGGGGTGCAGCTGGATTCCACGCTGTTTGCTTGCTCCAAATGACATCACATCAGCCACTCCACTACCAATAAGCTTGATCTTTCTTGGTCCTACAAGATGGAGGTGGTGTCCTTACCCACTCCCTCACCCTCTTTTTCCCACACACTTTCCTGAGTAAAGGTCTTAGGAGTGGCACTGAGGACAGAAGCTGCCCACATTCTCTTGTAAGAGGCTGACAATAATAGCAAAGTCAGGTTTGGGGTACTGTGGAAGTTTTGCACCAAAGATTTAGCAGACATGGAATGTCCAAAATACATGTAGTGAAGTCCTTTGGGGTCCTATGGCTTCCCCTGGAGCCATAACTCCAGGGGAAGAAGAAAGAGCCTGGAAAGATCCAGGGGCTCCTAGATGGCAGAGGAGAGGAGGACAGTCAGACAGCGTCTTCCCAGAAAGAAGTGTGCATTGCACGATGAGAGGTGGCAGGGTGGAACAGCAGAGATTTGCTCCCTCTGGCCTTGGTGTGATCTTCCTGGTGGCCGAGGCTAAGACTTTCTTTCTGGAAATAGCCTAAGTTACCACACTACTGAAAATGTCATGGACATTACAAGGATCCGTCCTGTGCTGAGATTGCCTGCCTTTTTCTGACAGCCCCTGAGAGCCCAAGGACAGCACGATCACACTCACATGCATAAGCATAACTGTGGCAAAGAAGTATTTAGTCTGCTCTGAAGAGTCTATTAATATCCATATACACTTCTCTGTGGTTCTCTGACAAGCACAGCTCGTGCCCTCATTTTACAAATGAGGAAGCTGATGAGAAGTCATGGAATTTGCTAAAGACTATAAAGTCATATGTGAATGAGGCTGGGATTCAGACTGAAGCAAGACCATGCCTGTGATTAAAGCATAGGAAGGGGAACTGTGATCAAGCCCAGGCCCTTGAGGCAGGATGGAAGATGATGAAGGGGAGAGGTAAGGTGCCAAGCAGAGAGTGATAAGGCTGCCTGGAACACCCTTGAGCAGTCTGGGGATTCTGTTCAGGGGATACAAAAAAATATGGGATGTGGGAACCTGTGTAAACAACATGGCCAGCTGAGTGTCAATCTAGGAGAGGCAAGAAGATAGTTCGGTTCAACATGACCCACTACTGGTGTTGGCTCAAACTTTGAGAGTCTGACTCTGAGTAATTTGTTTTGGGCATATTTAAGCACAGCTCAATTTGGTGAAAAAACTTCCTGGTGATAACTATCTCAATCCCATGTGCACAACAAAGCTTGGGACATGACTACATTGAAACTCTTTGTGAAGTACATGTGACAGCTTCCACAAGATGGGTTCTATAGATTGGCTGAGAAAACAGGCTCATGCGGTCTACCGGGTGGGGAGGGGATAGCACTATAAACTGACAAAGATAAACAAGTTCAAGTAAGGGTCTAGAGGAGGATTCCAATGTGACCTGGCCACATAAATAGCACAAAGGTCACCAGGCTATTAACCATGTCTACTCCCAGCCTTCTGGGAATAAAACAGGTTATACACCTCACCCTTTGAAGAGACAACCCTGTGTGTTTATCATCCTTGGTTCTTCTAACACATGTGGATGGCTTTACCTGGCATGGTGAGTCAGAAGTGGTAGACAAACCACACAGACAGGACCCACTTCCTGGGGATTCTATGTTATAGGCCCCCACATTCCCACCTGTGCTTTTATCCCCTCCTATATGATAAATAAAAGAAGCTCATCCAGAGGGTGATGTCACATGCCTTTAATCCCAGAACTCCAGAAACAGAGGCAAACTTCTCTGTGAGTTTGAGCCAGCCTGGTCTACAGAGCTAGTTCCAGGACAGCCAAGGCTGTTAAAAACAAAAAACAAAAAACAAAAAACAAAAACAGAAGAAAAAACACTGCCTCAAAAAAAGAAAAAGGAGAGAGAGAGAGTGAGAGAGAGAAAGAGAGAGAGAGAAGCTCATCATTAATGGGTCATCAAATATTAACCAAAAGTATATTATGAGCTATGCATTGTCCCAGAGACACACGGCACATAGCCTGGGACAAGGTGCTGTTCCTGGTCATATACCTGCATCCAAATAGACCTTGAGGAATCAGTTTGAGGCAAGAAAAGGAGTAAGTAAATAGGTGAACCCGTTACAGAGATATTAAAAATAAGGTTTAAATACTAGCCAGAAATAAAGCCACACTGTATATCCCTTCTGTGGCCATGTGCAGTGAATGTCAGCATTAAGAAAACCAATTTGAATTTTTCTGCATAGAGTAAAGTAAGCCTTTGAAAGTTTTGCTGAATGCCAATAGTTTGTCCCAGTAAACTCATGGTAATCCGTCATTTGAATCATCCTTCATGCATTCTACATTTTCCCCGTTTAACCTTTGTATGTAAAATGGAGAACACTAAGCCCACCATTTGGGATGAAGGAAACAGAAGTGATGAGGAGACACCAGCACACACACATGTTAGGCTTGGGGCTCCTCCATCCCTCCATACTCAACAGTACAAAGCAAATGAGTGTAGAGATACCCAGAGACTCACATAGATGTGAATGCTGTGAACTGTCCCCACCAAACTGCCAATACCTGGAAGTAGACAGCACTCTTGATGTTTCTTGGGGTGTAGATAAAGGGATGGTGGCAATAGAGAAGAAATGACCTTGAACCCTGACTCTTCACTTCCTGAGGTTCTACAGATTTTTTAATGATATTTGGATATACTTTGTGAATTATAGCACTGTTCCCAAATGGTATCTAAAGTTCATAGTAATTCTCATAACAATATTTGAGTGTATGCCACTCATTCATTTACATATTCAATAAACAATTATGGAGTGTTTGCTTGATGCTAGGCACTCATCATGCACTCTTTGCTCTCGAGAAAACACCGCATTAAGGGACAAGCAATTATAGCAACCATGAGATGACGATATATGCTTGTCTCTGTGTGGGATGAGCACCCAGGATAAGAGAGAACCTAGAAGTAAGTACGAGAAAGAGAATGCATAAGGAGGTTGATACCTAAAAGACGTATGAAGATCAAACACGCAAATAAAAAATATAGTCTATTACTTGCAAAAGCAAGTTAAGGAAGAAAGAATTTAATTTCACTCCCAGTTTTGAGGGGTGCAGTCTACTATGGTGGAGAAATGATGACTGCAGGAGCTTGAGGCCATTGGTTAAATTGCATCCACATTTAGAGCAAAGATATAAGCACGAGGGCTAGTGTTTGCATTCTTGTGCAGCCAAAGAACCCTGTCATGAGATAGGGCCACTTGCATTCAGGATGGGTCTTTCCACATAATAAACTGAATCCAGATAATCTAGACACTAGACAGACATGCTGGGAGGTTTTTCTCTTGGGTGCTTCTAAGTCTTATCAAGTTGATAGTCAATGTTAACTGCCACACAAGGTATTGTCAGGTATGATAGGATGCACTTGCCATCCCAGCACTGGAGAAGAGGAGGCAGGAGGATCACAAGTTTGAGGGGAATCTGGGCTATATATTAAGACTTTATCTCAAAAGCTAAAAAATAAAAAAGCATGACCTGAAGTCAGAGCTCAGGGGTAGAAGGCTTCCTAAGAATGTGCAAGGCTCTGGGTTTAATCCTCAACACCGTGAGGGGGAAAGGGGGAAAAGAAAGAAGAATAAACCTGATCCCACTTCTGAAGGGAATAAAATCTCCAAGGTCAGGAATCCTCGCTTTAAATCTCAGGTCATGAGTTGTGTCTGTTTCTGTCATTTATCTGAGCCTGTTAGCCAATGGATTTGTGAGGCGAGCCTAGCAACGTTTGCTTTTCATGCTCAGCTTAAGGGTTACTCGAAAGTTGCCTAGCACAGTGCCTGGCACGAAGGTCATGCTTACTCCATAGAAACCAGACATTTGATGCTAGTAGAAAACCAGTCAACTGGTATTCCTTCAGCAGCACAGGAGTAACCCTGAGCTGAGAGGCACAATGTAGCCAGGGAAAATACAATCAAAACATTGCCCTATCTCCTCATTAAAGCCTAAATTTGCTTTGGATACAGGAAGCATTTTCCTCCCTCTTCTCCCATATATTATGATTAACTAACCTACTCCAAAGCAAGAGAAATGCTGCACGCTCTCCAATAAATAATAAGGTGAAATTTCCTTACATGCTCCAGGCCACGCCTGGCCTCATCTTTGTGAGCCAGCAGGAAGTCTCTTGAGTGCTGAGGGTGACTGTAATTGAATCATTTTGGCATGAAATTGGGGAGCGCTCCACAATAAATCAGACCCACTTCTCCACCCTGAAATAAGCGGGCACCTAAGTGATCCTGAAGCTAGTGCTAGCTGGGAAGGGCCAGCTGCTGCGGCCCTACGGGGCTCCATGCATTTCCACACAGTTGTTGACAGAGAGGATATTGAAAGGTCATACCACCTACCCTTGTGGCTCCAGATAGCCCACTAGATTCACACAGTCTTTGATGTGTGCTTGGGAAGCAGATCGTGGAAAAAGCAGAGGTTCTGAATCTGACAATGTTCAGACAAATCTTTGGTCCGTCTCTTATTGTTTTTTATAGGTTTTACTTATTTATTATGTATACAACATTCTGCTTCCATGTATATCTGCACACCAGAAGAGGGCACCAGATCTCATAATGGATGGTTGTGAGCCACCATGTGGTTGTTGGGAATTGAACTCAGGACCTCTGGAAGGGCAGTCGGTGCTCTTAACCTCTGAGCCATCTCTCCAGCCCCAGTCTGTCTCTTATTATCTGTGAGGCTTTGGACAAGTTACTCAGCCTCATTGAGCTTCCTCTTTTGTAAAGATGGGAAATGAAAGAACATTGTATCAGTTTCCATTTGCTGCTATAACAAATATTGCAAGTTATTGCCTTGGTGTTATAAAACAGGATTTATTCTCTTACAGTTCAGGATGTCAGGAGTCTGAATCCAGCTACACTGAGTTAGTTAAGGTCATCAGGGGTGTTTTACCTAGAGGTCCGAGAGGAGAATCAAAGAGCCCACCTCCCTGTTATCTGCTGCTTTCTGTAACTGCCCGTATTTCTTACCTCATAGTCCCCTGCTTCCATTCTCAAAGCACATCTCATAACAACTTCTGCTTCATCATGCCACCTTGTCCTCTGAATCTGACTCGCCTAAGAGAACTGCTGTGGTTTTCACCTGGCCCACCATGAAATCCTGGAAAGACCCCATCTCGATATCAGCTTTTGATCATGTCTGTAAAGTCCCCTTTGTCACGTAAGACGGACATCTGAGATTCTAGAGATTAGGATTTTATATTGATTGCTTTTTTTCATTGTCTGACATTCTGGAGATTGGGATTTTATATTGATTACTTTTCTCATCGATGTGGCAAAGTATCTAACTAAAGTGACTTAGGGGAAGAAAGGGTTATTTCTGCTCCTGGCATCAAGGTAGTGAGGCATGGCTATAGGAGCCGGAGGTGGCTGATTACATTGTGTTCAAAAGCAGAGAGAGAAGAACAATTGATGCTCAGATGGCTGCCTCCATTCCCCTTCTTATTCTGTTTTGGACCGTGGGCCATGGTATGATGCTGCCCACTCTCAGGGCAGACTTTTTATTCTTTTATTTATTCTTTAGCAACTTAATACAAGTATGCAGTGAAACTTGACCTCGTCTACCCTCAACTTTCTCCTTGGATTCCTCAGGGTGAATCCTCCCTCAGTAAGACCTCTCTAGAAAATGCCCTCACACATGCCCACACAAGAAGCGGGTCTCCTTAGTGATTCCAAATCCAGGCAAGCTGACAATGAAAATTAACCATCACAGATGTGAAATTAACCATCATAGATCCCATATATTTGTGGGATTATCATCCAACCTACCAGAACCACCAAATGACAGTAAGATATGCATGTAAAGCAGCTAGCCTGCTTCCTGGCCTCTAGTATCTGCTGTTCGTTTTCCATCCTTATTTGTTCCTTGAACTTCCAGGACATTTATTCCCAGACAGATGATTTCTGTGGCATGCTCAGGCTTCAGGGAAGATTCATTTGAACCTAGCTCTACACATCTTCTCACTTGGACCTGTTCTTGACTCTGTGATGAGTCACCCCCAGTCTTTATGGGCCATTATTCTTGTTCAGAACTGTTGGCAAGAAAAAGAAACCCTCTCAGGATAGATAGAATCATTGCACACCAAGCAACAAAGCCTCCAAGGGTAGAAAATCCAGTCATAGATGGAGTGTACTTTCTCTCTCTCTCTCTCTCTCTCTCTCTCTCTCTCTCTCTCTCTCTCCCTACCTCCCTATTACTCCCTCACCTTTGCTTCTCTCTGTTCATTCTCTTGAAGATCAGCTTCTGGACAAGACTCTAGTCTACACACACCTTCTGATTTTCAACATGGCTGGCTGCCCTTTGCACCAATTCTGGCCTCAAATTTCATGATTGTCTCTTGTCCAACCCCATCCCAGCCAGCTGATCTCTCTATATTTTCATTTAATTTATCAGTAGCGACAATAGATTCACTCAATACAGCATAGATCCTCCAGGGCTAGGTGTCCAATCTGCTTCAATCGGTTGTTTTGGTTTTAAGGGCTGACCTCACACAGCATAGACCTAGGCTCTTAGGTCCACACCTGGGGAAAAGAGCAATATCCAAAAAGGCCATTTTATGTGGGCAGTGAATTTATGTGTATTTACAACCACCTATCTCTAAAAGGACCCAGAACTCTATTAATATTTAAAAGTGATAATCAGTACTTATACTACCCAACAATCATTAATAGAAAACTGTCTGCTCATTAAGAATGAGAATTCCATGAACTGATAGTCATAAATTCCCACTTTTGGCTCTTTGGGGAAGTATAGCAGTTATCACATTCACCTCACTAATTCCCATTGCCTTGTCCTATACCTAGAAGCTTCATATAGTAAAAGACACCAGACTGGTCTAGAATCTAACATTACTAGATGCTATGCCACTAGGGGCAAAAAAAAAATGTCCATTTCCTCTAAGGATGTTGCAAGGCAACACCTTCAGAGAACACACAGACTCTTAAAACCAATAGAAAGTCTTTATTTCCCAGATAATAGGCTACACAGGGAACTTGCCCAAATCTTGTTGACATAAGCCTTGCTGTTCCTGACTTTTATGCACAAAAACCATATCCTGGTTGACACACCTCAATTAGCAAGAGCAGTTAGCAATAAGCAGTGCTACAGAAGCCAAAAAGCGAGGTTAGTACATTTAGGGACTGTCTTAGCTAGGCTTTTTTTTTTTTTTTTTTTTTTTTTTTTTTTTGGTTTTTCGAGACAGGGTTTCTCTGTTAGCTTTGGAGCCTATCCTGGCAGTCGCTCTGGAGACCAGGCTGGCCTCAAACTCATAGAGATCTACCTGCCTCTGCCTCCAAAGTGCTGGGATTAAAGGCATGTGCCACCAATGCCCTGTTTAGCTAGGCTTTCTATTGCTGGGATGAAACACCATGGCCAAAAAGCAAGTTGGGGATGGAAGGGGTTATTTGGCTTATACTTCAGCATTTCTGTTCATCACTGAAGGAAGTCAGGACAGGAACTCAAACAGGACAGGATCCCAGAGGCAGGAGCTGATGCAGAGGCCATGAAGGGGAGCTGCTCACTGGCTTGCTTCTCATGCATGCTCAGCCTGCTTTCTTATACAACCCAGGACCACAAGCCCAGGAATGGCAACACCCACCATGTGCTGGGCCCTCCTCCATTGATCACTAATTGAGAAAATGCCCTACAACTGGATCTCATGGAAGCATTTCCTCAGCTGAGACTCCTTCCTCTGATGACTCTAGCTGTGTCAAGTGAACTCGCAAAACCAGCCAGTATGGGGTCTACTGATTATAATAGATTAGGTCTTTGGTCTCATTTTGGCAGGCGTTGGAGTCTACATACTGGGCATATAGGTCAAATGGAGCCTTGGTGCCTCTAGCATGGTATCAGTTGTGCTAAGGTCTGGATGGGTGGGACTGTTAAAAGGGTTCAGGTAACCCAGAGTGTACATGAGAATGTCTGATTGGAGACTTTCAGGAGTACTTCTAATTGTGATGTGTAAGACAGCTCTTCAAGGCAAGTGACACAAGCCCTGTTGTCTGAGCTTTCAATAATTACCTAAAACTGAATCCCCCCAAATCCAAGACCTAGAAGGCAGGCAAGAAAATAAATAGGAACAATGAAAGATTTCTGCTATACCCTAGAATTATAGGGGTCAGGGTATTCAGGTCCCAGAGCTATGATTATGAGTTAGATCTTGTGGACATTGTGACATCTTGGTGTCCTCTTGAAAAGGTGAGAACATCCTTATGTAGGTGAGCCCTTCCCACCCCAGGCTCCAGGGGAAAGGAGCCAAGTGAATGCCAGCTTACTCCCATCAGGGCCCCTCTGGATGTCATCTACCAAACACACACACACAAAAGTGAGTAGTTCAGGAGAGTCTTCACTGGGATAGTGGGCCTCCTACCAGGGCAGGCAGGGAAGGGAGGATCTCTGGGCCACAGTTGGCTGAGTTCCACTTCACTGCCGAGCCCAGTGTAACAGAACACAGAGGGAATGCGAGTGAGATTTCGTGCTGTGTATGTTTATCAGCCCGCTTCCAATTTTGTGTCTGAAATCAAACAGCCAAGGATCTGCATGCTTTGAATTTTAATCTGTCCCTTAAGGGCAGTCACAGGTTATGAATACAGAGAACTACCTCCAGGCATGGCGAACCAGCTCGGTACACATGCTTATCCCTGGTGCTTCCTCTTTGCCATCAGCTTCAGCAGAATGGCCCTGCTGGTCTTATCTGAGCCAAAATTCTTGTGCCAGAAAAATAGAAGCATTTTTATTTCCATCCAATAAGACCATCTGACAGAGCTCTGGAGGCCACCGGGGACCTGAAGAAGTCTCATTTCCTCCCTTAAACACTCATCTACTCTGACATCTCGGGCCCCGGGTGATGGTAAGGAAAGGACTTTGTTTATCTCTGGAGCTGCGCTACTATGAAAATGATTCTCAGTTTAAAAAAAAAAAATCTCCATAGTGGCAAAAATACACCAAACATGCATTCTATGATGTCTCAAAATTGCAAAGAAAGTCAAAAATGATCATCAAAAATAAAATACTAGAACCCTGTGAGTGGCCATTGGTTTTAGATATTTTGAATTTATGCATTCATCACGCTATATTACCACGTGTCTTTGGCCATGCTCTGCCTTCTCAAAAGCTATGTGTTGTCTACCCATGTGAAGGTCTGAGTTCTACGTTACAAGGATTAAAGGATACATTTTATCAGCAGGAAAGGGTGGTGCAAGAAGCAGCTCCACAAGTTTCCTATAAATCAAAGCAACCGATGCCCATCTTGAACTTGAGATTTGACACTCAGCCAAGTCTAAGTGTACATATTCAACAAGTATGGAATGAATGGCTGGTGAGGATTTAATCCTGTTTAACTTGCAGATACAAGGAAAATAAATTGAGATAACTTGTTTTTTTAGGCAAATTGATTGGATCCTGCAAAATCCAATGCCAAGGCAGAGTCACCTTTGCCCATCTGTAGCTCTACTGGAGATGTCCCTGTGAGTCAATCAGAGGCTTCATGCTCAAAAGCATAAAAAATGTATCCTGTGTTGTTGTTGTTGTTGTTGTTGTTAGTTGTTTGGTTGGTTGGTTGCCAGGGTTTAGACAGGGTCTCTAGCCCACGATGGATTCACTATATAGCTGAGGATGATCTTGAACTTCTGATCCTCCTGCTTCTATCTCCTGCATGATAGAATTATAGGCATGGGCCACCACTCCTAGTTTATATGGTGCTGAGGATCAAACCCAAGAGACCTTCCTGCATGACAGGCAAGAATTCTACCAACTGAGCTTCACATACCTCAGCCCCTGCTTTGTTTTCAAAGCTCTAGTTCTGTAAAGTCATGGGAGAATGTACAAATTTCATGTCAGTTATACTTCCTCTGAGAATGGTAACAAAAACAAAATCCTCTGTGGAGCAAAGTCTGGCCATGAGTCATTTATGTAAACACAGTTGTAGGGAAGAATCCTATTTGCACACAGACATCTATCTCTGTACCTTTTCCGATTTGAATCAGTCTTGATGCTAAATGGACCTCTGAAGCTCATTGATGCCTTTCTCCATTGCCTTTCAGGACATGATTTACTATAATCAGCCATTGGGAGATTCTACTCCACCAAACAGACTGAGAAAGCTAAGAAAGGTAGATTCTCAAAGAAGATGGGCAGCAGGGCAGAGTGCTGAACTGGGTGGATAATCTCAGTGGACACAGAAACTGACAACCAAGCCAGAAACTTAACATGCAAAAGATATATATTCAAGCTCCCCCTTGCTCTGTGTGTTGCCTAGTTTTATGTCAACTTGACACAAGCTATAGTCTGAGAGGAGGAAATGTCAGTTGAGAAAATGCCTCCACAAGATTGGGCTGCCCTCATTGTTTGTAATAGCCAGAACCTGGAAGCAACCTAGATGCCCCTCAACTGAAGAATGTATTGAGAAAATGTGGTACATTTATACAATGGAGTACTACTCAGCAGAAAAAAGCAATGGAATCTTGAAATTCGCAGGCAAATGGATGGAACTAGAAGAAACCATCCTGAGTGAGGTAACCCAGTCACAAAAAGACAAACATGGTATGTACTCACTCATATATGAATTTTAGACATAGAGCAAAGGATTACCAGCCTATAATCCTCTTCACCAAAGAAACTAGGAAACATGAAGGACTCTAAGGGATAAATGGTCCCCAGGAATGGAAGTGGCATGAACTCCTGAGCTAATTGGGAACATGAGGGTAGGGGGGAGGGAGCTGCTACAATAAGAGTAAGAGAAGAGGAGTAGAGGAGAGGAAATGGAGGGGCAGAAATATTGAGTTGGGGGAAGAATAGAGGAGAGAGAGCAGGATGAGAGATACCATATCAGAGGGAGCCACTATAGGTCCGAGAAGAGATCTGGAACCAGGAAGATCTCCAGAGACCTACAAGGATGACACGATCTGACAATCCAGGCAATGGTGGAGAGGATAACCTAAAAACCCTTCCCCAGTGGCTGATGGAAGCAGAGACAGACATCCACAGATATACACTGAGTTGAAATCAGGAATTTAGTTGAAGAGAGGGAGGAATGAAGATCGAAGGGGTCTGTACCAGGTTGGAGAAACCCACAGGAACAGTTGCCCTGAACAAGAGAGAGCACATCGACCCCAGATGCTGTCGGGGAGGCCAGTACAAGACTGATCCAGACCCCTGAACATGGATGTCAATAAGGAGGCCTCTGCACTCCAGGGAGCCTCTGGTGGTGGATTAGTATTTTTCCTGGTGCAAGAAGGGACTTTGAGAGCCTATCCCACATGAACGGTTACACTCTGGCCCTGGACACATGGGGAAGGGCCCAGGACCAGCACAGGAAGATTTGGTGGACTTTGCAGAGCCCCCATTGAGGGCCCTACCCTGCCTGGGGAGTGGTGGGTGGATGGGGTGGGGGGTAGGCTGGGGGGGGGAGGAGGGATGGGGGTGAGGGGAGGGAGAGGGAGAAGGGTCTTACATGTGAAACAAGCTTGTTCCCTAACTAGAACTAATAAATAAATTAAAAAAAAAAAGATTGGGCTGCCCGCAAGCCTGTAGGGCATTTTTTTTAAATTAGTGATTGATGTGGGAAGGCCCAGTCCATTGTGGGTGGGGCCACCCCTGGCCTGGTGGTTCTGGGTTCTAAAGAAAGCAGGCTGAGCAAGCTATGAGGAGCAAGCCAATAAGCAGTACTCCTCCATGACTTCTGCACCAGTTCCAACCTTCAGGTTCCTGCCCTATTTGAGTTCCTGTCCTGATTTCCTTCAATGAATGAGTATGGTGTAGAAGTATAAGCAAAATAAACCCTTTCCTCCCCAAGTTGCTTCTGGTCATGGTGTTTCATCACAGTAATAGTAACCCTGACTGAGACACACTGCCTCTGATGTCTTTTTAGTCTTTCCCTCATCTTTTTTGCAGTTGAACACGAAGAAATAAACAGCCTTCAAAGCCCAGCCAAATCAGCACCTTCCTTTTATAGACTATTGTACTTGTTGTCCAGATGACTGGAATCTCCTGAATGGATGAGAAATGGTCTGAAAGTGGCAGGAAGTTAAGAGGAAGGCTAGCATTTGTGCTATACTTCATGAGACAAGGCCCCTAGACAGGTGTATCTACCCAGGTGCTTTGTATCATTCCATGACTTAATAAACTGTCTTCCTAAGCCATTCTTTTCTGTTCACTCGACCCCTCAATATCCATATCCAGACCCCCCCAAAGTCTAGAACCATATTTCCAGATCTCATATGTAATTGAGCCTGGGACATAATCAGCTCTCAGAAAAGCTAATAAAATGTCAAATGTCACAATGAATATCATCCTAGGGAAACTAATCCAAAAAGAAAGTCTTAATGCATTCAAAAGTGATCAACAGTAGGACAATTATGACAATGAAACACAAAGGTTGACCAAAGCATGTGACACACTGGAATTGGAAAAATGGGAGAATGGAAAGGGTTGAGCAAAAGGAAGAAATTCTTGTCTTCCACCCTAAGAGTTAAACAGAGAATGTCTGGAGCAAAGAAGTCAAGAGAGAGCTGTGTGCACATATTATTTATGAGCCTGGGGAAACAGCTTCTTAAAAATGTAAAGGGATGGCTCTGAGAAGAGAAGACATGAAGGAGGAGGAGGGAGTGGCCTGGTTGCTCATTTTTTTTACTACAAGATTTCAAGTACTATTTGCCCTTCATGGATCAGTAGTCAAATGAGGAGAAGGACATCTCAGGAACAATGATAGGGAGGGACGGTACCAAGTCTTCCCACCCCAAGGCCTTTTCATAAGACTCCTAGAATCTGTTCCACCACAGGGAGAGAGAGGGGGCCCCAAGAACATAAAGTACCTCTCACTAGAATAGTAAGAGTTTGGAATAAATACTAAATTCAGTTATAAAAATGAAAATCATACTTCCTGACCACCTAAGTAAATGTATGGTCACATCTGCTGGGAACTTTCTGGCGTTGGCCAGTGAGATGGCTCGGTGGACAAAGGTGGTGGCCACCAAGCCTTGAAACCTGAGTTTGATCTCCAGCATCTACATGGTCCTGTGGAGAAAACTGATTTCTGACAGGACCTACTATGTGGGTTCCAGGGAAGTCAGGATTGGCAGCAAGGGTCTTGGTCCCCTGAGCCATCTCAAATAAAACTTTTTTCAAGCTGAGCTGGAATGGTGCATGCCTTTAATCCCAGCTCTTGGGAGGCAGAGGCAGGAAGATCTCTGTGAGTTCAAGGCCAGCCTGGTCTACAGAGCGAGCTCCAGGACACCCAGAGCTACACAGAGAAACCTCGCCTTGAAAAACAAAACAAGAAAGAAAGAAAGAATGAGAGAGAGAGAGAGAGAGAGAGAAACTTTTTTTAAAGGAGAGACCAGGTTCTTTTCTCAGGATGGCACCTTTGCTAGTCACTGCCCTCCAGGAGCAGGGATTTCACTGAGAAGCTGACAGGAATTCAAAGGCAGCTACAGACTCCATGGTCTGGGAAAAGCCAGGGAAGTCAGCCGATGTGTGCCTGATACCCCTGAAACAAGCCAAGTGAGGGTACTGCACACACATGAGCATCCTAAGGTAAGGATCCAAATTCTTCCCCTTGCAAGTTAAATGAGTGTGTGCTAAGGGGCTGCAGGCAGATGTGTGTGCAAGTGGAGGCCCACAGAAGCACTGCCTAAGCGTTGCATGCTGCCACGCGTCAATACAGTATTCATTGTCTTTTCTCCTGACTTCAATCATCTCCTCGGCCACTCGTCCAGAGTCTGATGTACAGCTATCGGAGAGAATGACAGACACTCGCTGCTCCAACCTTGAGCCCTAAAATACAATAATAACTCCTCCGACACTTCAGAGAACATTCCATCAGTTAGTCAAAAATGAATGAAGGCATCCAAATATATATCCAGGACTGAACAGGAGTTGAGTTTAGCACATTTGCTATTTTAAGATGGGGAGTGGAGATGGCTGATTCTTAAACCCAGAGAAGTCGTGGATTTACTACTTGACTTCAGGCTAAAACCATATTAATTTTATTTTAAATGTATGTATCCAAGCTAAAAGAGGTTGACATGAAAGGTTTAACTCTTAAATCAAATGTTCTCTCCAATAAGGTCATTAATGACAGGCTGAAATGTTGCAAGAGATGTATTACATGATGAATGTTTGTCATTTATTCGAAGGAAAATGCTATGGTGAGCCTAAAGGGTCATTTCCTCCAACTACAAGGTAGTTACAAGAGGCAGAGCTCCAAATGATGAAGTCCAAATTGCTCTCCTCCCCTCCACCATGTTAATTACTCTTGAACTTTGCAAGGACAGGTACCTTTCACACTGCCTAAGCAACTTGGAGACTGCATAGTTGATCACCGAACCCTGAGAAAGGGAGAGGGAAGAAAATCTAGACTCTGTTCCTGAGTGTGGTGCTATGGACACTTGTAGATTATTCTGTGTGGGAATAATCAAGGAGAGCACTTAGCCAGACGTGGATGTGGATTCAAATTCCTCCAGGTAGGATGAGATGTTAAGTAACGACACCATGGCTATAGCCATGCATCCTGAATCCCTGTAGTCATTTTGAACAATCTAAAGTTGCGCAGAATACATTGAGGAATGTGTTTACGTGGGTATAGATGGGTTAAAGCTTTCCCCTTTGCTTTCTAGAGGCTGACTACATATAAAATGTATAACAAGGAGCTGGAGAGGCAGCCTAACAATCTAGAGCACTTGCTGCTCTTACAGAGGACCCAGGTTTGGTTCCCAGCACCCACACAGTAGCTTCATATCCACCTGTAACTCCAATGCCAGGGATCCAGGCATGCTCATGGTACACATACTTGCATGCAGGCAAACATCCATACACTTATTTTTTTAATAAATCTTTTTCTAAATGTATAACAAAGTAAAGACCCTTCCCTTAGTGTTGCCTACACACACACCCAGTACTGGTGACATGTGTGTCTTCATTGATTGTTGCTGGAGTTTCTTTCCTGCCAGGTTCTGCAGCCCTTGAACACACAGAGACTTATATTAATTTAAAAATTGTTGGCTGATGGTTAGGGCTTCTTATCGGCTAGCTCTGTCTTAATTATTAACCCATTTCTGTTAATCTATATATTGCCATGAGGCTATGGCTTACCCATAGTCCAGCATGTTACTTCTTCAACCACATCACAGCTCTCTGGCCTCCCTCTCCCAGCATTCTCCTCGTCTTCTAGTCCTGCCTATCTTCCTGCCTCTACTGGCTATTGGCCAAACAGTATTTTATTCATCAACCAATAAGAGAAACATATACAGAAGGACATCCCCCATCAATTGATCATTGTGTATTATTAACTATAATAATCAATTGGCAACCACAGTTACAATGAGAAGAATGTCTCATATCCAGAGAGGCAACTATATTGCTCACACGCATTCTAAACTCACATTGTATCAACCCTCTTCCTGGTAGTCTTACATAGTAGAGAAGAACACAGGGATACTTCCCCATGTTGCAAACCAAAAAGTTGACATTCAGGGATAATAACAAGTAGTCCAACCCACACAGCTCCAAGTGAGAAGTGCCAGGGTTGAGCCTAGGAGTGCCCATCTCTAGACCCATGTTCTCTCCTCTACACATTGCCAACCTTCTCACTTAGCACCCAGCAGTAACTGAGGATCGCTCATCAAACATACAGGTATATCATCATACCAGTGTGTACTCCAAGATATCTACAGGAAGCCTGAGGTCCCAGAAGAAAATGATTGACCATGCTTTCCCAGGGGAAAAAAACAAACAAAACTTCTGCTAAGCTATCAACAGAGCCTGCAGCCGATACTACTGACAATCTAAGAAGCTAAAGCCATTCTCCTGACCATTTCTCAGAAGGTGCCTTTTTCAAATAACATAGCTGGGAGTCTCCATCATTAACCTGTCACTATCATACCTTAGCCTCTTACCTCTGACTTTAAGAGACCAGCCAATTTTCAAGACTTTTGTCAGGGAAGTGGAAAAGAATCCCCTGAGACAGGAAATAGGGCAAAGATATAAGAGGGGAAGGAGATTCAAACCATGTGACCCCCCAATTGGCACAAATGCCCTCCCAATCACCTGCTCTCCTTAAACCCTAGGCACCAATGCTTCAGAAGACTGCTCACTCAGAGGAATAGCAGATCGCCTCAGTGTGCTGGGGAAAGAAAAGCAATTGATTTTGTTTGGAAGAATTTTATGTTAGTCCTTTTTATTATCTCGAGAAGGGCCATGAAATCCTCTAAAGCAAAATCAATTACAGCCACACTCGGGGAGGCCAGAGCAGCCCTCTGGCTTATGAGCAACAGGCAGGTCTCCAAAGGAGATGCTCCAGGCTTGGAGTTGCTGCTGGTCCCGCTCCCTGCCGGCTTAGATCCATGTCATCCTCTGCTGCTCTCCATAAAGCTCCTTCGTCAGCTTTCAGAGAGCACTGCCCTGAGACCACAGTATGGGGCAGGGGTGGACACCAGTCAAGCTGGACCAATTGATTTACTCTCCCAGAAGTTAGGAAGTGGGGCCCAGGGTTAGCCTCTGAATGTGGGGAGAACAAAGGGACATTTTCATGGTGATTAAGGAAAAGCACTTCTGCCATGCTCTGTGAAACAATGGAAAACCCCATCTGAGCAGAGAAGAAGCAGTCAGCAGGCAGAAGCAAGAAGAAATGGAAGACTGAATTCTGCTAAGTCTCAGAACCTGGATAATGGTGGTCATTTTGGTGGAAGTAACTGGAGAGGGGGAGAAGGAAAGGGAAAAGGAGAGGAAGAGAGGAGAGAGAGAGAGAACAAACTCAGAGCTCAATCTAAGAAATTACTCTCTCTTTTGTTTAAACTTCTTTGAAGTCTGATATATATTCTATTGCTTGTGTTATAATATTCTTTCACTTGAAGGACCAAGTGCCAAGTGCCATGAATGTCTGTAGCAGGCACATCTATTAGAAAATGGCAGGTTCTATAATATAACTATAACTTTATTAATAAGTAATATGAGATCTCAATGTTGAGTGACTGTGAGACCTTCATACCAAAACTGTTGTTGCTGAACATCTTGAATCATGATTTCTAAAATGTGTCATTTTCATTGCTTAGAAAATACAACACAACACACTGTCTTAAAGCCCTTAGAGAATAGTCCATACAGGAGATTTTCCTGTAGCCTCTATTTCCAGAGCCCGAGATGGAAGAGCAGATTACTGGTACCTAATGGTGGTATTTGAGCTGGTTAACCCCCAGTAGTTAGCAACTCAGATAAGCCTGAATTGCTTATATCCATTTGGCATCCTGCATCACATCCTTCATCCCTGCGGGCCTGCAGCTGGTTCCCTAGCAACACTGTCCACCCACACAGAACTGTCCTGTCTCCTTCTCCCCTAAGCTATGGGATCACACCCTGATGGTTGGATTCTCCTCCCTTTACCACCTATCAGGAGGGATTTCTCACAATCCTCATGTACATGCCATGTGCCTGAGGCCATAGTATAAAGCATGCTACCTCATTACATTGTTCCATCAGATGCCCATTTTAGTCTCTCCATTTTATAGATGAGGAAACTGAAGCTCAGAAAGTCTAGGTAACTTGCCTATAGTCACATGGCTAGCAAATTAAAGAACTACACTTGTAAGCCAGACACTTCTGTTTTGGGGTTTTACCATATAATCCTGTTCTCAGCCTCAGTAACACTCTATGCTGCCAGAGAGCAGGAGGAGGGTGAGAAGGAGGAGGAGGAGGAGGAGGAGAAGGGGGAGAGAGAGAGAGAGAGAGAGAGAGAGAGAGAGAGAGAGAGAGAGAGAGATTTCATACATATGGAGGCCAGATGTTGACATTGGACATCTTCCTCAATCACTCCCCACCCATCTTTTGAGACAGGATCTCCCACTGAACACAGACGTTGCCAACTCATCTAGACTGGTTGGCCAGCAGTTCTCCAAGACCCTCCTGTCTCTACCTCCTCAGCTCCAGGATTACAGGCACACACCTCTGTGTCCAGCTTTTTGCATATGTGCTGGGAATCCAAATTCATGTCCTCACACTTGCTCAGCAAGCACTTTACTGACTGAGCCATCTCTCCAGTCCCGTATTTTCTGTCTTAACTGGTATGAGCCCTAACTCTGTTTCGCCTTTCCTGGATGCAACTTCTACATGGAGCCTACCCTCTTGAAGATGACTAGCCTCCCCTGCTTTACTTATTATCCATCTCAGGAGACCACATGGTTTGATGGTCAACTTTGTCAGCTTGACAAAAGCTAGACTTGCCTGGAAAGAGAGTCCCAAAGAAAAACTGTCTACATTGGGTTGACTTAAGGGCATGTCTCAGGGGAGGGAGTCTTAATTATGTTAATTGAAGTTCCCTAGCCTACTGTGGGCAGCACCATTCCCTAGACAGGAGGTCCTCAACTGTATAAGAGAAAAAAAATCAAGCTGAGTACTACCAAGTAAGTGAACATGCAACATTCATTTCCCTCTGCTCTTGTGTAGAAGTGATGAGACTAACTGCTTCAATTTCCTACTTCCTTACATTCCCTACAGGATGGACGATAATCTAGAACTGTGAGCCAAATAAACCCTTTTCCCCTAAGTTGTTTTTGTTCTGATTTTTATCATAGCAACAGAAATGAAACTCAACACAGGGTCATAAGCATAGAACAATGGTTAAAAAGCAATGAATCCAAGAGGGCTATTGACAATCAGAAGGTTTAAGCGTCCCGCAGATGGTTATAGCTAATATATAATACGACAGTAGTGAAGTTTATACAAAATAATTCAGGGTGTGGCTTATGATTTTAAAAACTAATTTTTATTTGAGGGTGATCCCAGCAAGTCTCTGCCCTGGCTTTCTGAGGTGTTCCAAGGGTGTTTGGAGTACCACCAAGACTTGGGGAAGAATCTCCTGGAGCAAACAGGAACTGCAAAGACACTCTAAGATAAAATACTGAGCAAGCAGGAGACAGTGGAAACTTTAGTTCAGTTTTAAAACCCTAAAAAAAAAAAAAAAAAAAAAAAGACTCCAGAAGGTGCTCTCTCACCAGCTCAGCCACAGCAGTTGTCTGTAACAAGTGTGACACAGTAAGCGAGGTCACCAGCCCCTGACAACAGTGTCTGCACAGCACTGTGTGTTTTCACACCTCATCTCTCAGTGTGTGTACCTAGTTTTAGGACTGTCATATATTCCTGTTTTGTAAGCCCAAAGCATCCAGGTATTGGCCATATCATTTGATTCCACCTAATGTTTTGAAAACTGGAAAATTCCATATTCATGAAAGATTTATTCACCAACCTTCACTGAAAATGTGCTTTTCAAAATCAGCAAGCTGTACAGAGGAAACATTGGGATTTCAGGCCACAAATGGAAGAAGAGACAGGGCCTGAGAGAACTGAACATGGTTCTGAGCACACCCAGCTCCAGGCAGCTCCTGTGGGCAGGCTCAACCTGTGACTATCGATGGTGTCATCTGCTGGATCCATGTATTCCTTTGTGTTCTGCTCTGAACCTGTTTGCCTCATTCCCTGGGAAGATAATCCTCTTCTCCACTCTGTTTGCCTGTGGATTTAAGCACTTGGGCTTCCACCATGAAGGCCCAGGGCTCTGCCTGCCCTTCCACCCCAGCTTCCCAGACTGAAGTGTCTTTCTTTCTCCTCCTGCTCCATGATCCTCTTTTCTCCCCAGCTCTCTTACTATTCCCAGCCTCAGACCCAACTCAAGGCAGAATGGCTTTCAAATATGTCTTTTAAATGTCTAGGAAATGTATTATCAGGGAGAAGCTGGGGCTCACTGACCTTTTGGGGAACCTGAGCAGAGGCAGACTTAGAAGCCTGTCTACATGTGGTGGCACTTGCCTGTAATCCCAACACTCAGGAGGCTGAGGCAGGAGGATTGTCACGAGTCTGAGGCCAGCTTAGGCAACATAGTGAGTTCTAGGTCAGCCTTGGCTACAGTGTGAAATGCTATCTCAAAAACAGAACAGAACAAGATGGGACAAACCTTGAGAAAGAGCATAGCAATAATAGAGATGCCCCCCAGGATGGAAAGACACTGATAATTACCTACATGAGTTTGAAGGGTCTGATCCAAACCAGGCAGGCTTCTCCAGGGAAAACAGCCTTCAGACACCAACCTCAAGACTTGCAGAACAGTCCCGGGTAGGAAAGTGCTGTAGCCAGGCCTGTGGGAGGGAGGCAAAGGAAAGAGGTAGAGAGCAGAGTCAAGGCACAAGGTTGCCGACTGTGCCTCTCTACTGCTTACAAAGTGCTTCACCGAAGCCAAGCCCTTCCCTTTGCTAGTGCTATGTACAGCGCAGTATCTGTGACCTATTTACCCTAAAATAATTACTTGTTGTTCATCTAAAACTTAAATTTAACTGGTAGCTTACATCTTAGGATTGCCAAGTCTTTGAAGGATGGAGAAGCTCCCAGAAGAATTACAGAGCCAATTGGCCAGCCCATGGTGCCAACTATCCCGTCTCCTCAAATAGGACGACAACAACAAGGCAAAGAAATTGTCCCAGCCAAGTATGACTTGGTAAACATGGGAGAAGGGTTACTTACAGGAGCATCAATGCTAGTCACAGTGGCAGCATCAGAAACCACAACCCTTCTAATAAAAAAGCTACATCCCTGGATTCCCCCTGCTCAATTGGAAGGCAGCTCCACTGAAGAGTCACCTCTCTTCCCCAGCAATTGCTCGCTGCTGATATACCCAAGGCAGGAGGCCTCATGAGCCCAGTAATTTTCTGAGCTTCCTGTATCATTATTGTTCATTTGGTTTGTTACTGTTCTTTGTTGAATTGGTGTTGGGGATGTAGAGGGGGGTGTCTGTGTGTGTGCATGTGTGTGTTTTGTGACAGAGTCTTAATATGTAGCCTTAGCTGTCCTAGAACTTGCTATTGTATACCAGGCTGGCCTCAAACTAACGACTGTCTTTGCCTCCCCAAAGGAATGCCTTCATCCCTTTGCTGGGATGAAAGGTGTGAGCTACCACACCCATCCGGCTTCCTGTATCATATGAGCCACCCTCCTTCTTTCAGAGTAAATGTTTTCATTGAGGGGGATGGCTATACCTGCCAGCATGGAGAAGGGACATGCTTGCATCCCCCCATGAGAATTGTCAGAAACCCTCCCTGATGGACCCCTGAGGCCCCCACATCCAATCTGTCCCAGTTCTCAGACAAGGGTCTGAGCATAGGCCAGGCAAGCAGTTCCCTTGGCACTGTCCATCACTCCCAGGGACTGTCCCTCTTCTCGAATTCCTTCCCCCAGGACACAGGATCAGAATCATTGTGTAGTCCCTACAACAACCTTGTTTAAGTATGACTTTTTCTTTTAATCTTGATTACACATGGAAGCTGTAAATGATTATACAAATGATTCACTGCAGAAGAAATGGCAATGGAGAAAATTTTTAAGAAAAGAGAATGGCAGGCCCTATCATGCTGAGAAGTTCTTTTACAGTCTTTCTATGGCATGTATGAACTTCTCACATAGTGGCCATCATCTTGTGTGTTCACTTTTTTCTTGCTTTTCTCATTCTTGCTTCTACATTTGACATGATTGGGCTCAATTCAACTCGAGCTAATAAATATTTACTGAGGGCTTACTCTGGATCCCACACTGTGTATGGAACAGTAGACAAGGCTGACACAGCTTCTGCCCTGTGATGCTGTAGTTCAGGATGGGAGTCAGACATCGAACCAGGGAAATAAGAAGTGAATTAAATAGTCGCCAACAAAGTCTGCAGTATAATTCAATCACAGACTTTGCTTTTGGGGAAATGTGTTCCTAGAAATACAGAGAGACTATTTCATGGGGTTATATTTAAAATAAATGTGTTGTGCATGATCCGAGGTGGTAGACTATTTCAATGAAAGTAGATAATGCCTCTTGGTTCTTTATTCTTTGTTCACATAAACCCTGGAACTGCCAGTGATTACAATTAATAAGGCACTTTAATAAATAATAAAAACACTAGATGCCTTAATAAAGTACAATCACAACTTAATAAAACACCACTGTGACTTAATAAAGCATCACAGTGACTTAATAAAGCACCACGATGACTTAATAAAAGGCAATGATAACTCAATAAAGCACAGTGGTGACTTAATAAAGCATCACCGTGACTTAATAAAGCATGGTGACTTAATAAAATAATGATTGCTCAATAGAGCACCATGATGACTTATTAAGCAACATGGTGACTTAATAAAGTATGACTTAATTATACAACATAATGACTTAACTAAGGCACCATGATGACTGTGGAGCCAACATTCTGCTACCACACCATTTTTGGTAGCTGTATAGTATGCCTTTGTGCAAATAGACAGTATAGTCTTTAATCCGTTATTACTAAGCATTTGATTCTAAATATTGGCTTTTGTAATAACAGCAATAAAGAAGACCTTTGTGCATGAACACAGATGTGCAAGCAAATTTGATTATTTCTTTGGGATAAGCTCCATAGTTGAGTTAAATGATGAGTCAGTTGTTAGAAAGAAACTATTTCCTTACTCCCCCCTAGGCACATACTAAACTACATTTCCTAGCCTCCTTTGTAGTTAGATGAGGCCGTGCTACTCATCTCTGGCCAGTGGAGCAGAGTGGGCCTTGCTCAGCAAACCTCCTATGTGTGCTTCTACTTCTGTGTTCTTTCTCAGAATGCTCCTAAGCTATGGGTTAAAAACTTAAAAAATACAACAGAGGATACCCTAAGAAAAGTGTTGCACTTGAGTTGTTCTGTGGAAAGGAGCTTCCTTCTTGCTGTATCAGGTCATCCAATATGAGCATTAGAGAAGGAGCCAATGATCTGTGGTGTTGCCACTTTGTCTATTATAGCAGCCAGTGATAAGTGATGCAGGAGTCCCTCCTTCAGTTCCCTCCTGAGCACTGTGGGTGGTAGGAATGCAATAAAGTTCCCTAGTGTTTCACCCCCTTCATTCCACAATTTCACCACAACAGCCAGGGTCAAACTATATATATCTCCCATGCCCCCTATCGACCCCCTCATCCCACCCCCACATCCACTCCCCAGGGAGTGAGGCCTTCCTTGGGCTATCATCAAAGTCTGTCACATCATTTGGGGCAGAGCCTAGGCCCTCTTGCCGTGTATCTAGGCTAAAAGAGTAACCCTCCGTGGGGAATGGGCTCCCAAAGTCCATTCGTGCACTAGGGATAAATACTAGTTCCACTGCTAGAGGTCCCATAGACCGACCAGGCCTCCTAACTGGCACCTACGTTCAGTGGGCCTCAGTGGGTCCTATGCTGGTTCCCCAGATGTCAGACTGGGGTCCATGAGCTCCCACTTGCTCAGGTCAGCTGTTCCTGTGGGTTTTCTCAGCATGGTCTTGACCCCTTTGCTTATCACTTCTCTCTCTACAACTGGATTCCGGGAGTTCAGCTCAGTGCTTAGCCATAGATCTTTGCTTCTGCTTCCAACGCTGGTAGAATTTGTTGAAGGAGGTGGGAGGTAGGAGGATCATGAGTTCAAGGCCAGCCTGGGCTCAATCCTTATTCTTTACTGGCCTGCCCTCCTGGAAGTTCAGCCCAAACACTGGGCTTCTGTTAAAGCTGTCCTACTCGGCAACTCATCTAGAAATACCCCCAAGGAAAGCTGCCAGTTGCCCCTCCTGAACTTACTTTGTGGTCTTTGCAACTGAAAAGCCAACACCAGTTTCTTCCCATACAGCAAAACAAATCAACACAAGTCAACAACAACTTCATAGCTCATGAATGACCCATTTCCCAGGCACTCTGGCACTCATTCTTTGCTTGGAAACTTCTGCATCATTTTGTCTCTCTGTCTGCCTTCAAGAAAACATGGGCAATGCCACCCTACTCTAAGAAAAGCCATGGGTCATCCAAATGCAAAGGTCCAAATATGACCATCCAACTGCCTAAGATTTGGATGGGGGGGGATGTAGATTTGAGGGTACTCTAAAAGCCCCTTCTTTCCCTGAAACACTGGAGAAGCTTCTCCGAATTTGGGAGACAGATGCTCAAAATTCCTTCATAGAGGATGCAGACTGATTCATCATTGTGCTCTGATTGCCATCATGTGGCAGAGATGAAGTAAAGCAGCAGGCATCTCTGGTAGACACATTATCAGAAGTCCTATGAGAACTCCAACATATGATTGGTCTCTGATGCATGCCATGAGATGATGGTCAAAGTCTAATCCCTTCCTTCCACTGCTTCTCTTTCCTTTGACCACCAAAAAAAATAATAATAATGTAATTAAAAGTCCCTGATTGGTGTTTTTGCACAATGCAAATTATAGGCTTCAGAGGTTGTAGGCAAGTAGCACTTTTATTTCATTATAAAAATGATACATGTAAGTTGTTTAAAAATTAAAACATTATTGAAAACATTAAATCAGCCACAAATCACCCCAAATACAGTAACTCTGAGCCAGTCACTGCAGTACTGGGGGCAAGTCACTCTGTGCCATCTACAAGCTGAGAAGACGTGTTGGTTCTGGTGGCATGGCATTAGGGTTCTTCCTGGCTCTCCACTTCTTAGTTGATGGGAGACAAAGTGCAATTCCATG